>NC_134826.1:52559227-52609309 GCF_004210375.1 Tachypleus tridentatus | reverse complement strand
GGCGCGTTTTATTCAAAAAATCGACATAAAATTTTTAAAACGTGACTGTACTTTGCGCAGGCCGAAACTACAGCAATAACTAACACCACGGTCGAAATATAATCACCACTTTTGTCTTTAAGACATGTAATAATTGACAGCCAACACCGTCTATCGGCACTAGAAAAGTGAAAAAAAACAACAACATAAATTCAAGTTTGCCCTTGAAGAAGAAAGGTCCACCGTTCGAAAACGTTCGGGTAATATAGGGGTTTTTCGCTTTTCTAACATAAATCTAGTTATATCAATGTGGCGCTATCTATGAAGATTATTGTGAAACTTTTGTTGAAAAGCGTAGATTAATTAATTTCTCGTATTCGTTGAAAGAAAAGGTTCTCAATATTTGAAAAATAAAATAAAATTAGATTTTGAATATTCTCTGTTGTGGACTAATTGATTTATGTGGGTAAAATAGAAGAGAAACCTAGAATAAAAGTTTACTAAGTAACACGTTGTAGTGGGAAACTTGACCATGTTTAGGTTTTGTTTTTTAATAATTTTCCGGCAAATCTTCACAAGAACAAGTTAGGCATAGGTGTACTTAACGTATAAATTAGATGGAAGACAACTAGTTAACAACACTCGCCGTCAACTCTTGGCTATCCTTATCTGATCGAATAGTGGAATTTGAATCAAAGACGTAAAGTACAAAGTACGTTTTGCTGAAACGAGATGAAAACCATGGACTCTCGAATTCACAGTTCAATTTTGCCTGATTTTTACAAAATATTAATATTTTAACCACACATTCTAGTTTCTAAACCCACGTACACTACTGTGTATGTTTAGGGTATTTTGTATTTCATTAAATATTTCGGTCAGATAAGACCGAAATGTGAGCTACGTCGAAGAGTTTGAGGTTCGACACATAGTGCCGCTGATAACACACCGCATGGGAGCGATATAGATATTAAAGTCAATCCTGTTGTTCGGCAAAAGAACCGATCAAATCCCATTTGGTGGTGGATACTAGCAGTTAGCTGTCTTCCTTATAGTCAGTAGTTAGCAATTAGGAACGGCTATGTGTGAAGCCCAAGGGAACTTTGACCTGATCGTTTAACCCACTTACTGGTCAGTTTGAAAACAAAACATGCATCTGATATGTAAAACAACCCAGTAAAATATACTCGATACCAAATACGTACAACACCTTACAAACGTTTTCACCCACCTAGCAATTACGTCAAATTTCTACGAAATACAAATAATGTAAACAATGTTCTTTGAATGAACTTGTTTTTTCAAAACTCTAATGATCAGACTTAACATTTTTATGAGTGAAGAAGGTTGAACGTCAGCAAAACCTGCAAAGAATAAACATAAACTCAAATTTACCAGTCACATAACCATTAAGCCCCCAACGTCAATACTTGATGGAAACATTTTAGGTTCCAATTACTGCTATGCGTCTTTATGGATATGTCTCTACAAGTTTTGCACAATTGGATGGTCTAATTTTTTGTTCGTTCTTCCTGGTAAAACTGGCCCAATTCTTACAAGTTATTTGATGGGCTGCAATATTCATGTCTCTCCATAACTGTTCCATTAGAGTTAACTCATGGCATTAACTGGGTCACTCAGGACACTAACTTCGTTCTTTTGAAACCACTCCAGTGTAATTTTGGCCTTGTGTTTCGGGTTCTATTGAAATATAAATTTTCGACTCAGTTTTAGGTTAATGATTGACTCAAGCAGGTTTTCTTCCAGAACTCATCTGTAATTTCACCATCCATCTTTCCTTCAATCCTTACAAACTTCCTGGTCCCTGCTGATAAGAAACATCCTCATAACATGATGCTGCCATTACAATGTTTGACAGTTGGGATGGTGTTGACTGGGTGATGTGCTGTGTTGTGATGATGTTGACTGGTGATGTACTGCGTTGTGATGGTGTTGACTAGTGATATGCTGTGTTGTGATGGTGTTGACTGGTGATGTGCTGTGTTGTGATGGTGTTGACTGGTGATGTGATGTGTTGGGTTTGCCCCACACGTAACGCTTTGAATTTAGACCAAAAAGCTAAATTTTTGTCTCGTCTGACCACAACAACCTTCTGCTACAGGTCTGAAACATCAATTATATGCTTTGTCGCAAACTCCGTACGAGGTTTAAGATAATTTTTTCAGTAATAGCTTCTTTCTTTCGACTCGTCCATACAGAACCAGTTTTGTGTAGGAACCAGAATACTGTCGATATACGAACACTGACTCCCATTTACAGACATGGAAGTTAGTAAATGTCTCAAAGTCACCGTTGGCTTCACAGTAGCATCCCTACCCAGGTTACCACTTGTTTGGCTGTTTAGATTGGAAGGGTGGTCTGATGTGGGTATTGACTGGGTGGTATGAAGCACATTCCACTCCTTAATGATGCACTTCATTGTACTCTAAGGTAAATCAGTGACTTTTCTTGTAACCTTCTCCTGATCTGTACTTCTCTACCACCATATTCTGACTCCTTAATGATGCACTTCATTGTACTCTAAGGTAAATCAGTGACTTTTCTTGTAACCTTCTCCTGATCTGTACTTCTCTACCACCATATTCTGACTTCTTAATGATGCACTTCATTGTACTCTAAGGTAAATCAGTGACTTTTCTTGTAACCTTCTCCTGATCTGTACTCTCTACCACCATATTCTGACTTCTTAATGATGCACTTCATTGTACTCTAAGGTAAATCAGTGACTTTTCTTGTAACCTTCTCCTGATCTGTACTTCTCTACCACCATATTCTGACTCCTTAATGATGCACTTCATTGTACTCTAAGGTAAATCAGTGACTTTTCTTGTAACCTTCTCCTGATCTGTACTTCTCTACCACCATATTCTGACTCCTTAATGATGCACTTCATTGTACTCTAAGGTAAATCAGTGACTTTTCTTGTAACCTTCTCCTGATCTGTACTTCTCTACCACCATATTCTGACTTGTTTGGTCTTCATGGTTGGTCTATTGTATCAGTATGTGAGTTGTGGACAGACGTACTAAACTCTGAAGTCAAGTTAAATCACGGAACCATTACACTAATTCTGTGACCTTTCAAACTATTCTTTTGTATTGGAACTGATTTAGGATTGCCGTAGAAAAGGATTGAATACTCATACACTTGAGAATATTCTAATTTTCTTTGAAAATCTAACACACACTTACATTATATCAACATTTTAAAATATTTCTCAGCTTGCAGTACATTTTGTAGATTCTAAATGTAAAGCCCCAGTTAAAAGCTTCACGTTTGTAAGTTTAATGTTTAAAAGTTTCCCGTTTGTAAGTTCCATGTTTGAATGTTTTATGACGATAACAAAATGTGGAAACATTGCAGGGGGTGGTGGTGGGTGGGGTGAAGACTACATTTCTTGCTCAGTATAGATTTTCAATACCTATAACATTTTAATCATTTTCTACACTTGCCACACCCCCTATTGTGACACATTAAATTATTTCTATACATACCCTACCAGCAAAACCTGACAATTCCGCTGCATATAATAACAAGTATTTCGGTAAACATTTTTAGTAACGTGACATATTAGGCACATAATATGATGGGGTACATTAGGTATGTGACGCAATGCGATATTATATATACAGTATAATGTGACACATTATGTATATGACGCAATGTAACATTGTATATACAGTATAATGTGACACATTAGGTATATAATATAATATGAGACATTACGTATATGACGCATTGTGATAACTTATGTATAATTATGAAACATTATGCATTGTGTAATACGACACATTATACATGTATGTTAAGAGTTTAACGTATGTGATGTAAGAGCTGTTTATAAAACAGATTTACCCATATCAACCGACATGTTTGTTTAAATTGGTGTGTATTTAACACGAACCATATGCTGGAAAGGTTCTTACAACAAAATATAATGTTTTTTGTTTCGTGTTGCCAGTTATGAAATGGCAGCTCAAAATTGTTTCATGTTAAAAAATTAGCATATCTGTTGTTAGGCTGTCAACATTATACCCACCGCCAGTATCGAAACCCGGTTTTAGCGTTATAAATCATCATAATCACTCACACTATTACTGCGTTCACAGATGTCTTTCTTTCTCTCTTTTCGTACTCGAGTTGACTGTCAATCTCTGATATTTTTCTATGTTTAAAAGAAACGTGGCAAGTTGTGTTTTTTTCTGTCACCAGTACCTTGTTATTTCAGTACCTTGTTATTTCTTAGTTGTTAAAAAGAAAAGATGGTGTTATCCCAAAAAACTTTGCGGCCATAAATAAAACATCGGGTTATTTTCTAAAATTGGGGGTAACAAAAGTTGTAAGTATAATATGTAGTTTGAGAGAATCTCAAAGTGCGCGTGATTTATTCGAGCTACTATAGCATAAATCAAGAACCGAATCTGAGTCAGTCTGCATCTATAGCGTCTTTTTTTTTTAATTTTTGAAAAAAAAAATTGTAGCAACTCATAAACATAATACAGACGTTTCACTGTTTTATAAATTACGACCTCTTGTGCGACTGTTTTACGCGTCTCCCGGTTCTTTTAATGACATGCTAGATAACTAGCTAAAAAAGAGGAATAGAGTTATCAAAATATTTTGTTCACTCGTCTGACAAAATAAATGGCTTTGAGTTTCACCGTAGTGGGTGATCACAACTTGAGAAACTTTGCTTGTAATTGGGCGATGGTGGGTGGGAATGGAGCATGCTCCACCTATTGTTCGTGCAACCCACTAATGGACTTATCCACGTAATATCCTCTCCAATATACCTCTTTTTTCTGACGCGAAAATTAGACTGGTACACATTTATCAAAAGTCTACTATTGGCATGGTCATTCTCTACGTTAGTTCACTGCTCGTAGGCAGTGAAATTTGATTGCTTTTCTGAAAAGTTTATTATGCACACAGAACCTTTCAGGTGTGTGTGTGTGTGTGTAAGGGCACATGCTGTGGTCTACTGGAGAAGCCGCACGCACTGTGTTACAGACCTTCCAACACACTAACCCTAGAAGATATAGATTGGTGAATTCTCTTCGTGCCCGTCACGTGGAGAAGGAAATAGACAAGATGAATGTGTTGTAGGTGAAACTTACAACCATAGGTTACCAAAGAAGCTGATTCATGCGGGGCGGCGTAATTAGTATTTACCGTCAACTAATTTCGTTGCTGTAGTGTCATTAAAATAATGTAAACCGTTCGCTATGCACACACTTTTATTATATGAAACACCGCAGGCGAGGAGCTACTGCGCGCCGTTCTATAATGAGGAAAATGACGAAT
This sequence comes from Tachypleus tridentatus, assembly GCF_004210375.1. NCBI lineage: Eukaryota > Metazoa > Arthropoda > Merostomata > Xiphosura > Limulidae > Tachypleus > Tachypleus tridentatus. The sequence goes on along the minus strand of NC_134826.1, from coordinate 52,604,005 downwards.
CTCTGGCAGTTGTGACTTCACCATGGAAAGCTTCCAATGGATACCAACGTTTCTAACTGCCATTCCATGGTGCAGAAATTATCTTCTCATGATATCTCAAACAACAGCTTTCTTTTGTAAACGTCAATAACAATTTTACCTTTCCAGTTTGTATCATGAACCTCTCCAGCTTGTGTTATGAACGTCTCCAGATTGTATCGTGAACCCTTTGTATTCTTACAAGAAGTATCATTAAAAACGTATCAACTTGTGTAATTTCGCATAAGAACTTCCGGTGTTTGTATTAGAAACGTTTACCAGCTTTGGCCACTTAATGCTATGGAACTACGTGTAACTTACAACCAGATGTTTTTGTGTTCTTACGAAAGAAATATTAATACGAACCGCTCCTTTCTGTCACTCATAAGCAGAAGCTGTTGCTAGTTTATAAGTATAACAATCTAATAATTCGTGTTTTACGTCATCACACTCATAATGTCTCACAATACACACCAATGTTTCTCAACTTTTTCGCCCAAGACACTCCTACACATAGTATACAGTTTACACGGCAATTCCACCCAAGAAGAGATCACAAAGATATGTTCCCGCCCCCAATACGTCTCAAATGAAGGGAAATTTGTCAGTGTTCATTTTTTAGTGCATATAAAAGTATTTCAAATATCTGATGCAGTAACTTAGTTGTTTTATATTAGTAACTTAGTTGTTAATATCACGGCTGAAGAACAGTGTCAGACAATTGTTTATCAATATACATTCATATCTATTAGTATCAATAATTACCACATTAATATTGAAAGCTATGATAACAGTGTCAAAATACTATATTTTTTCAAGTTCGCGCAAAGCTACACGTGGTCTATCTGTTCTAGCCGTCCCTAATTTAGTAGTGTGATACTAGAGGGAAGGCAGCTAGCCATCATCGCCAACTCTTGGGCTACTCTTTTACCAGCAAAAAGTGGGACTGACCGTCACACTATAACGCCTCCAGGGTTGAAAGAACAAGCATGTTTGGTATGATGGGAATTCGAACCCACGATCCTCGGATTACGAATCGAGCGCCTTAACCACCTGGCCATGCCGGACCTCGACTTGAAGTGCTGGAGTTGTGTTCGAATCATCCACCAAAGAAGAAATAACAAAGTTTCGTTGTTTGGAATTAAGCACAGAGCTTCACAAAGGGCTGTCTGTGCTCTGTCCACTAGCGGTGTAAGTCGGAGACATTTCACTATGCCACTGGGGGAGAAGCAAAAATAATAAAGAAGTGGGTTTTAGAATAATCCACTTTGAATAAATATTAAATAACACATATTTGTTTTATTACCCTTGTAAAGGTAGGTCGCAACAATGAGATACACACGTTTGTAATATTCATTGTACTCTGTACAGTATATATAGATATATATACACACACACTCTTATTGCTTACTTTTATATTTGGTTCAGTATGGCCAGCTGGTTAAGGCACTCGGCTCGTAATCCGAGGGTCGCAGGTTCGAATTCCCGTCACACCAAACATGCTCGCCCTTTCAGCAGTGAAGACGTTATATTGTGTCGGATAATCCCAGTATTCGTTGGTAAAAGAGTAACCCAAGAGTTGACGTTGGGAGGTGATGACTAGTTGCCTTCCCTCTGGTCTTACACTGCTAAATTAGGGACGGCTAGCGCAAATAGCCCTCGAGTAGCTTTGCGAGAAATTCAAAACAAACTTTTATATTGTTACCCGTATATATACAATCCTTTTTAATGTTTGTTATTACACTGATTCTTCCAGCTACGATCTATTTGCATCTAAAGAGTTGTGTTTATTATTGGTTAGACAATACTGAATCATGTTTGTTATGTCTCCCTCATGTAACTACGAGTTTTACTGCCCCCAGTTTATGCTACATAATTATGACAACTAAAGCTTCCCTCCGGACAATTGAAAAATAGAAAAATCAGGCCACGTGCTCGATATTTGAATTTATATACACCCTACCCCCAAACTTTCTCCTGTGACAACCACGTTCAAATTACACAACTTTCAACTCAGACACTTTATCGAAGGTTTCATGTTAAGATTAATGGAATTTGTCAGCTGACAAACAAGGTTTGTGCCTCCCATACACACTAAAGTTCTTCAGACAATAATGAAGTTGTAATCCGAGCAGTAAAACCCGAGGGGGCGGGAGAGTGAAGAAAGTAAAAAATTAACATCGAGTAGTGTAAAGAAATAAACGAACTTTTTAAAATAAACTTGTTCACTGTATTCTGTTAAGTCCGTCATCGTTTAAGACACATACGTAACGAATCTTTCTCCTTCGTCTAATAATGTTTCTTTTCTTCCTTAGTCACTCAATAACACTATGTAACACAAATTTTGTTCCTGGATAGTATGTGTTATAACACTATGTAACACAAATTTTGTTCCTGGATAGTATGTGTTATAACACTATGTAACACAAATTTTGTTCCTGGAAAGTATGTGTTATAACACTATGTAACACAAATTTTTTTCCTGTATAGTATGTGTTATTTCTTAATTGCTTATGTTGTAAAAGTACATAAAATGGCCATTTTTCCCTTCAAACTTTGTTTTTGTGACCTGGATAATGAAATTTAGAAATTAATCTATTTTCCATGTAAAAACGGGCAAATTTGAATAAAACAACACATGAATCAATATTTGCATGCATTTATACTAAAGTTATACAAAAATGTTTAGAAGTGAGTAGTTTTTTGAGATTTGCGACTGTAATGTAAATCACTTTCATGTATCAGCCCTCAAATATAGTCTCCCATCATATTTTCGTTATACGCTCCTTGGTAGCCGCTTTCAAAGTCCTGTATATCTTGGTGGAAGTTCTTGAACATTTTTGTAAGTTCGAGAAAATTCTCAATCAGCTACTTAACACTGAATCTACCTGGAATGTTCTGGAAAATTTGTATATTTGAAAATTTCATTACCCAGATCACAAAAGCAAAGTTTGAAGAGAAAATTAGGTCTTTTCCATTTACTTTAGGCATAAGCAATTGGGAAATAACATTTTCTGCCCAGTAACAAAAAAAAGTAAAAATTTTGTTACGTAGTGTAATCTACCACAGATCCCATGCACCGGTTTAGGACTAGAAATTAATCACGCCTCAAAACAAACTACGGGACGTTCGACACGTGAAATAAGGAATTCAATTATAAGCCTAAAGACTTAAATGTAAAACGATTCTCATGCCAGCATCCAGAAGTAAGTACAAGATAAAGTCGTTTATGACCCATTACTGTAACAAATATCATATAAGTATTAATAACACATTGGAAATCGAATGTCATGAAAATCTATTTTTACACACCTGGAGCTAGAACAAAAGGCCCAACATGACCAGATGCTTAAGGACGCTCGACTCGTAATCTGAGGGTCTCGATTTCGAATTCCCTTCGCGCCAAACATGCTCACGCTTTCAGCCGTGGAGGCGTTATAATGTTTAGGCCAATCCCACTATTCGTTGGTAAAAAGAGTAGCCCAAGAGTTGGCGGTGGGTGGTGATGACTAGCTGCCCTGTCTCTAGCCTTACACTGCTATATTAAGGACGGCTAGCGCAGATAGCCCTCGTGTAGCTTTGCGCGAAATTAAAACACAAACAATCCTCTCTATTTAACACTTTCTATATATCGTGACTATAAAATTTAGCGAATTTTATAGAAATTCATATTATCCTTGAAACATCATTCAATTGAAGTTAAATATTGGAGCAAAGTTCGCTCTGTGTAGAATGTCATGATTGTCCTTTAAGACATATTTCATGATTTAAACTTTATTTCTCGTCAAAATATCTAGACAATTACTTCAGAGCTGTTTTTTTCACTCCAGCATATTTGAAACCTTCTTGTCTTAATATATTTGAGTTTTAGCAGCGATCTTCATGAGTGTGTGTGTGTGTTTTATTTATAGCAATACCACATCAGGCTACCTGCTGTATCTACCAAGGGGAATCGACACCTGATTTTAGCGTTGTAAGTCCGTAGACTTACCGCTGTCCCAGTGGGTGACGCAATTTTCATGAAATATTCAGTTATAGCATCGTGTGTTTTTCGTGGTGTAACTGTTTACATCATATGTGTTTTCCATGATGTAGTTGTTTACATCATGTGTGTTTCCCATGATTTAGTTGTTTACATTGTGTGTGTTTTCCGTGATGTAGTTGTTTACATCATGTGTGTTTTCCATGATGTAGTTGTTTACATCATGTGTGTTTTCCGTGATGTAGTTGTTTACATCATGTGTGTTTTCCGTGATTTAGTTGTTCACATCGTGTGTGTTTTCCGTGATGTAGTTGTTTACATCATGTGTGTTTTCCGTGATTTAGTTGTTTACATCATGTGTGTTTTCCGTGATGTAGTTGTTTACATCATGTGTGTTTTCCGTGATTTAGTTGTTTACATCATGTGTGTTTTCCGTGATGTAGTTGTTTATGTGCAGTAGAACTTAGTAAATCAACTATTTAGTAACAAAGTGGAAGAACGAAGCGTGTTTAAAAATGACGTTATGGACTTATTATGTGTCAAACATGGTGATATGAACTTATTGTGTGTCAAACATGGTGATATGGACTTATTGTGTGTCAAACATGACAATATGGACTTATTATGTGTCAAACACGGCGATATGGACTTATTATGTGTCAAACATAGTGATATGGACTTATTGTGTGTCAAACATGGTGATATGGACTTATTGTGTGTCAAACATGGCGATATGGACTATTTATGTGTCAAACATGGTGATATGGACTTATTGTGTGTCAAACATGGTGATATGGACTTATTGTTTGTTAAACATGACAATATGGACTTATTTTTCAGAAATATACGTTACGCACTTTTTCTGTGAAACATAACTTTATAGACTTATTTTCTGTGAAACATTACATTATAACTGTCTATGCATGTACGTAGAAGATGCATTTTTACTTATTTATTCTTGGGTGCTCTCTGAGATATTTAATGATTGTACCTTGTCCCAAACTCCAGGTAATGAGATTTGTAATTTAACTTTTATAGACAACGAGATAGGAAGATAATTTTTAACGTCTGGGGAATTCATTATGAACCAGTACGACCACAGCACAGCAAGCCAACGGCTGTCAGTTAACTTGCTTCGGGTCACGTGAAATCGCTCAAAGAACCCGACAGAGATGTCTGTTTCTGAGGTACTGATTACTGCGCGAGTCGATTAATTTTAAATTCATTTATCACCCAAAGAACATGTCATACGCTTGTGGACACTGTGAAGCCAGTAACGTCTCCCTTACAGGTTGGAAAAAGAAGGAATAATTTTAGAATTTTTCTTTTACCTTTCACGTACTCGAGTAGATCCCGTTTTGTAGTACCGCCTTCATTTTGTTGGGGCGGAGAAACTAGTATCTTTAGTACGTACGATTAACGTTATATGTTGTCCACTTAGAATAGACTTAGAAGCAATAAGTTCTCTATTTTGGTTGAATAACCTTAAAATACGAGAGAACACAGGAATAAGCAACATACAGCCATACTCCCGAAGATGACCAAATGTGAAAGTGTAAGAAATAAATGGTCTTGGTTCTATTTCGACAGTTTACTGGACCTATTATTCTACTTTGTAATGAATGAATCATCAAACAGTTTTCCCCATGACACAGTTAAATAATCTCTGTTTATAATACTTTAGTAGCCATTTCTGGTCAGCCAGACTAAGATAATCTAATTATACAATTGTTTATATCACTGGTCAGCCAGACTCAAATAGTATAAAGTACAATTGCTTATATCAGTGATTAGTCAGTCCTGGTTCGCCTAATTAGTTTTCAGGATGTTTTTTAAGAAACAAAGTTAGCAAGTTACTAGTGTTATGTTGGTATGTTTTTATTATCGATTTTAATAATAATTTTTGTGTACTAGGTAGTTTAGGTAATCGGTTTAACGTTCATTTGTATCTACCGATAACTGATGGAGTAACTTATGTCTATGAAGTACAATCTGTGGTCTTTTTATCTCTATCTAAATAGCCCACTTCGTTAATTCATAGTCATCTGACGTATAAACAAAAAAGAAGTTTGTAAGTCTTGGTTTGTTTGTTTTGAATTTCGCGCAAAGCTACTCGAGGGCTATCTGCACTAGCCGTCCCTAATTTAGCAGTGTAAGACTAGAGTCATGCAGCTAGTCATCACCACCCGCCGCCAACTCTTGGGCTACTCTTTTACCAACGAATCGAGGGATTGACCTTCACATTATAACGCACCCATGGCTGAAAGGGCGAGCATGTTTGGTGCGACCGGGATTCGAACCCGCGATCCTCGGATTACGAGTCGAACGCCTTAACAAACTTGGCCGTGCCGGGCCTGTAAATCTTGGAGAAAACAGAACAACACTCATTTGTGGAAAACTATAGTTTAAGTTACATTTCACGAGGTTCTCCAAACTGTGACAGAACCACCAGCTATAGATTGTTACCAGATAGAAGAATCCAATGAGCATACTTTCGCAAATAACGTTTTTGATCACAGACCTACAACTATATGTCCTTGGCACGAGGAGTTAGACCCTCCTTGGTTTCCTCAGAACGTGGAAGAAGCAACTGATTTATGTGACACGTGGAGCTCGTGATCGTGTTGTCGTTCTTTACTTTTGATTTCGTAGCTAAGATAAATGTTAGCTAAACATTGAAAAACTGTAAAACTGTATGAATAGGAAACATCTGTTTTTAAACAGTTCAAGTAACAAGTTTACTAACAATAAGTTATATATTAAACACAGTTCAAGTAACAAGTTTACTAACAATAAGTTATATTTTAAACACTGTTCATACATGTTCCTTAACAATAAGTTATATTTTTAAACACCGTTCATTCAACGTGTTCCTCAACAATTAATTATATTTTTAAACACCGTTCAAGTAACAAGTTTACTAACAATAAGTTATATTTTAAACACTGTTCATACATGTTCCTTAACAATAAGTTATATTTTTAAACACCGTTCATTCAACGTGTTCCTCAACAATTAATTATATTTTTAAACATCGTTCAAGTAACAAGTTTACTAACAATAAGTTATATTTTAAACACAGTTCAAGTAACAAGTTTACTAACAATAAGTTATATTTTAAACACTGTTCATCCAACATGTTCCTTAACAATAAGTTATATTTTTAAACACCGTTCATCCAACATGTTCCTTAACGATAAATTACATTTTACACGATGCGTCAGAATATCTCAGAGTTTATAGTTTAAAATATTGGTCAAGCTAAACTGAAATCTTCTGTGTAATGATAAACCTTAGTGAGACCTGAGGTAATTGCTGTAAACCTTGCACATATTGTTCCTTAGATAAACATACACAAATTATTCCTTATAAGTTAAAACTAATATTTCAAATAAAAAGGTGAAGTGAAGGGTAAAAATAATCAAAACAATATTATTAAATATGCCACAAAACGAGTAATAAGAACATTTTGTAAATGTAAACAAGAATGTAGGTGTGATACAGATATACGTGACTTTCACTATTAAAATTCAGTATGCATACTTGACTTGTTGGAAGTTATATATCCCTGGTATGCAGTTTGTTTATCATAATATCAAGGTCATGTCAGAGAAGGTATCAGTAGTGTAACTAAGAGTCTAGGACTTACGTACCAGGAAAACCATGCTGAGTTAAACATGTCGTGATTATTAAAGGCTGTTACAGAGTCTCCCTATGAAGTCGGTCGAATTGAATGATATCGTAACCGTTTTTCACTCGTGAATTTTATGGTGTAACGTTAAATTTTAATATTGAAAGTGACGTAGGGATGATCTACGTATATCTGTATCATCTCTATACCCTTGTTTGCATTCTTCTTGACACTGCCATCTCAACATCATGTTGCATTTACAAAATACTTTTACCACTTGTTGTTAGTTTGTAACAGGCATTGGCAGGTATCATTCTATTAATATATTGCTCAGAATATTATAAGTTTGTTTGTTTGTTGTTAAACGCAAACTAAAAATAGGCTACTTACGTTATGCCCACCACAGGTTTTTAGCGTTGTAATCCTTCAGACTTACTGCTCAGTCGTTTTTAGAGGGGGGTTAAATATTCTTAAAATGAAGTATTAACACTCAACCTTTCATAATTTTTGTTTTCTTGCATCAAAAATTAAAACAGGAAATATTTTCATAATCCCAAAGCTAAAATATCATTCAAACCTGAAATTTGTATCTTCATAATGATATATATACAATGACATAAAAGTATCCAAACCAACAACTTTTCTTTAAATATATCCTTTAATATAAAATATTACCTGCAGTGTAATTAAAAGAAAATAGCATTTTACCAGCCCGGCATGACCAAGTGGTTAAAACGCCCCACTCGTAATCCGAGGGACGCGGGTTGGAATCCTAGTCACACTAAAAATGCTCGCCTCTCAGTCATGGGGCGTTATAATGTTACGATCAATCCCACTATTCATTGCTAAAAGAGTAGCCCAAGAGTTAGCGGTGTGTGATGATGACAAGCTGCCTTCCCTCTAGTCTTACACTGCTAAATTAGAGACGGCTAACGCAGATAGCCCTCGTGTTGCCTTGCGCAAAATTAAAAAAAATAAACAAACAATTTTTACCAATAAGATGGCGAGTTGCCGACAAACGGATTGAAAGACCACACGAGACAAATCGTGCAAGGATCAATACTGAGGCGAATTACAGAATGTCTTCTGTCTCTTTAAAAGGCAGACTTTCTAAACGTTTAATAAATATAATCATTAACTTTCTTTCATTTCGAGTCATGTCTATAAGATAAATGATATAAATATTCTAGGAGTTTCATTATAGTTCAGTGATACATTTAATGTCATTACTTACTACATTAAAACAGGTATAATCTCTGCTTCTTAAAGGACATTTGATTGTTAAGATAGAATCGTTTTCACGCGTTTGTTTTTAGTGTTCTTGTACTTAGTACGAATTAATTACTACCAGTTCATTGAACGTTTCAATAATTCCTGCTTTAATTCATTTAGAAAATATTCGTAGCAACAATTTCAAGCTGATAGAAACGTTGTACTGAATGTTCATGAACACAACAGTATTAATGAACCGGAAAAAAAATCCCATCTCGTGCTGATATAATATCAATTACCTAATCAGTTTTCCAGCTATATAATAGCAATAACTACTAAATTAGGCTTTGATATACTAAAAACAAAACTCGTAATCAGAAGTCCTTTAAAGTTAGCTAAACCTAAACCTACAAATGTTGATACAAGTGGACTATCTGACAGATTAGGAGACTGGAGTCTGTAACAAAACCTAATTGTTACTTCAGGTGTTGGAGAAGTAAACAACATTTTTTCTTTGTAATTTATTTTGTTTTATCTTTTGAGAGGTACTCTCATTATGATATAACCATACAGACATGTGATACGTGTATAAGTTGTGCAAAAATAAAAAATACACTAGAATATATTTACTTCGATGCTGAATTCAATGAGCCAATTAGAGTAGCTGTAATTGAGACGTCATGCTGAGTAGGACAGTAAAATGTCGCTGTGGGGGGAAAGAACAGCTGGAGGTAAGATAGTGGTTATATAACTCTAGTTATTGAAGTGGTAATGTAATCTATTCGTCCAGTCTTGATGCAAAAGAGATAGGAATAATTCCATTTGGAACGAGGTGCTTGTAAGACTATACACAGGTATTTCTACTTATACAGTCTAAATAACATTCGAATCACAGCGACTAACGCTGAAAAAACTATGTTTCAAATTTGGGCGTTTCCTGGACAAAGTGATATCTTATGGACATCCTCAGTTAGAATTATTTTATTATATTTAAATAGTGTTGACTGAAAACGGTTTAGTACTCGAGCGGTGAAAGTTTGCGTAAAAGTACACCAGTAATCGAAAGGTCGTCCAGAATTGGAAACATGGTGAAAACAATTTATGGTTTATTGGAAGCAACAGCATACAAAGATTATATGTTTCAAAACGTGCGACTTTAACTTACTTTCTGGGGCTCATCTTTACATCTGAGAGTTTATAACGCCAATAACTGGGTTTCTATGTCCGCGGTGGACAGAGCACAGACAATAACAATAGTCTCCATGGACCACTTGTACCCACTATGAATTAAGTAACAATAGTCTCCATGGACCACTTGTACCCACTATGAATTAAGTAACAATAGTCTCCATGGACCACTTGTACCCACTATGAATTAAATAACAATAGTCTCCATGGACCACTTGTATCCAATTTCATTCAACGAAGTAGTCTCACTGGATAACTGTTATCAACTTTAAATTAACAAAATAACGTCACCGAATAAGTTTTATCCAATCAGTAAAGCACACTAATCTTCAAAATAAATTCTCTCTCTCTCTCTTTTCCTTTTTTTTTTGTATATAACATTTCTTTCTCTTGACCAAAATTTTTAAATTTATAAATTTCTTGCAAATCGAGATTTGAATAGTGACATTAAAATATAGTTGCGCAGTTTTGTTTTTCGTCATTAAACGTGTCAGGTCCTTTTCTCCACACATGTAATGCGTATCAATATATATATAATACTATAAAATAAACGTCATCTTAACTTCCACAACACTCATTAAAATAAACAGGTAGATGAAGAACTCGTTGAGTAGCTAAGCCTAACTTTTTCTTTCTTGTACTGTCTTTGTTTGACACCCCTTGTTAATTGGAATAGACCAGGTGCGGAGTTCCCATCAGCTAAGGGCCGTGAGAACAAAGCCGGATGGTAGAAGTTTTATGAATACAAGCTGATGCGATGGTGCAGACCAGGTATCTTATCATTGTGTTGTTTTAATCAACTTTTTACTTTTATTTCTTTCCCTTTTTCCAGAAGAAGTTCTGAATGTCTACGTCCTGCCTCTCCATTTATTGTGAATAGAAAATAAGAGACAATCTGTCAGTCTAATCGTATTAACGAACGATTTAACTAAAGTGAGCTGAGCAGAGAATAGAAAAAAGTTATATCAGAATGAACTTCTAGTTTAGATTGACCGCTTGGAATCCGTTCGGTCTTTCTTATCTGTATTAAAAACAAATGTTCTAACATTGTGGTTTAGGTTGTTGAAGACTTGTTATTTAATGTAGTCTTTCTGTTGAAGACTTATTATTTTCTGGTTAAACAGGGTGTAAATTATTCCTCGCTAAAAGCTGGGGCGCAAATAAAACATTTTCTAACGTTGTTTTGTTTTTTATTTAATGTAGTCTTTCTATTGAAGACTTATTATTTTCTGGTTAAACAGGGTGTAAATTCTTCCCCGCTAAAAGCTGGGGCGCAAATAAAACATTTTCCGAGAGAATACAATAAAAACAAGTATTAAAACAGCTACAATGAATCTGATTTTATTGAAAATAAATGTTCCAGAAATAATGAAAGTAACAAATGGTATTTTGTTTTAGTGTTCAAATTACGTTTTACACCCTCAATGACATAAGAAATTAGTGTTTCACTGATCATTCAAGTGATTAAATCTTCTCACTGGTCAGTGATATCACGATTTACTTTTGCCACTGGTCAGTCATATGTGAGTAAATCTTTTCACTCATTTGTCATATGATGTGTAAATATTCCCACTGGTCAGTCATATGATGGGTAAATTTTTTTCACACATTAGTCACATGAAGGGTAAATCTTCCAACTGGTCAGTGATGTAATGACTGAATATTGTTACTGATTAGTCAAATGATAGGTAAATCTTCTCATTGGTCAGTCATATCACGATTTATTCTTCTCACTGGTCAGTCATACATGAGTAAATCTTTTCACTCATTAGTCACATGATGGGAAATAGTCTTACCCATCAGTCACATGATGGGAAACATTCTTTCCCATTAGTCACATGATGAGAAATAGTCTTATCCATTAGTCATATGATGGGTATATCTTCCTACTGGTCAGTTACATGTTAGTTTTATCAATGATCAGTAACAGTAGACAGGGGTAACATTTCGTATTAATCAGTAATCTTTAATAATTAATTTCTCTCGATCGTCACATTCTCAAGTGGTACTACTTCGGAATTCGGAATTTCTTATTTTGTGTTTGAGTGAGAGCCATTCCCTTCAACTAGCCAATCACAGAGCAGTTTGTTTTACGTGGTTGATTCTCATATACCTTTTCTAAAACTGAATAACTTGCCTTTAGGTTGTTACCCTATTGGAGTTTACATTTTCCAGCAATAAAAACACAGGTAATGTTTAACCTAACCATTCATGTTCAGAATGAGTTAATTATACTAAGTTATTTATTTTACTTCAATTTCCACGGATACTTTCTAGTAAATATTTATCATTTTTACTAAAGGAGAGAAAATCGTAAGTTATACGATATGTTTCGTGATATACGGTTGTGTTATACAACTAATGTTTTAAGTTACATTTAAGAGTTCAGCGGCGGGTGAGCGGGTGAGGTAAGAATCAATGTCTGTAGTGCATATTAATGCAGAAAAGACATTTTAACACTAGTAATTTTGTATCAGGTTTAAACCGAAACGTTGAGCGTTCAGTTAAAGAAACATAACAAATTATTTGTTATAAAGCTCTTTATTACTACCATTAAAGCTAACAGACACAAAGCGGAAGTAGCCCATTGTGTAGTTTTGTAATTAAAAGAAATACAAAAAACATCTTTTAGGCTAAAATAAGAACTTTCCTAAATTCAGTGACGGCCTCTGGTGGTTATTTCTTGCAGTTCTATGCTGATAAAACACTGTAATTTCTCGGCTAGTACGTGGGGGACTTGGAAACATATACAAAGATATATTATTAATATTTTCATTTCAACCAGTCGAAACCTATGGTCATGAAGAACACGTGCGCTCCATGAATGCATATTAACGAAGAGATAGTTACGAAAGATGGAGGCCAGATATATATATTGATTTGAATAATTGACGATTTGTGGCAAGCCCACATAAAGAAGTACATGGTTTCACGTAGAGGGGGCGTAGTTCCTGACGGATGGTTTGTATTTACTTTAGTTAGAAAGTTAGAATGTGAACATTTAAGTCCCCGATGAATATAATCGATTAGAAAACACTCGTCATATTCCGCAGGAAAATATAGTGCAAAACTGATTAAAGTTTGTGTAAAAGGTCTTGTCTATATTCGCTGTTTTTTTAAAATTTTATTCGATGAGTTAGTCTTCTTACAGGAGTGGTAAGTAACAAAAGATTACTAGAACATATCGAAAACGTTAAATCATGCGAGAAATTACTTCTTGGGTGATTGATTATGCTATGTCTGACGTTTGTTTATTACAATATTGAACTCGTCCTAGTTTCTAAAGAATTCGGAATAAACGATTATATTGATTAGCTATCAGTAAGCAATTAATGTATAAACACTAATAATGATGGATAAGTTTCATCAACAAGGCCTGTTTAGCTGTGCATGATTGGTTGGTTGGAAGTTCACCACAAAGCTACACAATAGGCTATCTGTTCTCTACCCATCACGAGTATCGAAACTCGGTTTCTAACGTTGTAAGTCCGTGGACATGTCATTGTACCATTAGAAGATAATTTTATATCAAGAATAAAGAAAAATTCCTTTCATTTCTAGTGGAAAATTTGGTTTTATTTGTTTTGAATTTCGCGCAAAGGTGCACGAGAGATATTTATGTTAGCCGTCCCAAATTTAACAGTGATAAACAAGAGAGAAGACAGCTAATCAACACCATCCACTGCCTACTTTTGGGCTACTATCTCATAAACGAATAGTAGGATTAACTGCCCCATTATAACGCTTCCATTGCTAAAGAGGCATAATTTTTGATACGGTGATTCGAGACCGTGACTCTCAGATTGCGAGTCAAGTGCCTTAACTAACAGGTTATGGGATTTGTATATACGAATCTATGTAAACGTATATGCGTATATATATATATATGTTTTGAATTATTTTTAAACGAAATAATTCACTTATGCTGGGGAGAGCACAGTAAGCAGAATTAAAAACAAGCTTCAAGAAGCTGAAAGATGGTCTTATATAAAATGTTTTACTTTGACCTAAAATACGAGTTAATAGCAGACATCTGATAGGACTACAGATAAAAACTAGGCCTTAACAAGACCGAAAATATGAATGACTGCAATATTTTGATAGTTGAAAATACTGTAATGGTTATTTTCCATCGTAGTATTTATCTACAATGGAAGTTGACTCACAAGTCCCGGAAATAATAGTCCCAGTATCCACTTACAACGAAAGTTAATTCACAAGTTCCAGAAGTAATTCAACTAGTATCTATCTACAACGGAAGTTAACTTACAAGTCCCGGAAGTAATTCTCCTAATATCTATCTTCAACGGAAGTTAACTCACTAGTCCCGGAAATAATCCTCCCAGTATCTATCTACAACGAAAGTTAAATCACAAGCACCGGAAGTAACTGTCGTAGTACTTAGCTACAGTGGAAGTTAACTCACAAGTACCGGAAGTAACTATCGTGGTTACTCAATAAAAAATATCGTTATACAATTATTTTACAAAAATCTAAAAACTAAAAACCAAACTATTCATTTAAATGTATATCATCAAAATATCCACTAAACTTGTACTATTGTAAGTGAAAAAGTATTCTGGTGATCCGAATACTTATCTATTAAATTACATAAAAATGCACAACCTGTGTTAAAACTCAGGCAACTTTTATAGAAAGTATCAAGTTAAAAGATCTATGCTTGTTTGACCGTTTCGTTGTTTTATGGCGTCAAACATCCACTTGTTTATGGTGGTTAACACACATAAGAGGACAAAGATTGATGTTAAAATCAGATTGTATTATTCTCTGTACCTTTCTAATCGCCATAAACATATGAAACGGGAACGTTCGCGAGACTTAGCAGAAGGAGCTAATGACGTAACGGAAGTAACACAGGAAAACTGAAATCCAGAAAAGGATCTACTGACGGATCACTATTCTCACCCTGAAGAGTTAGAAGAACATAAAATATCATTTAATCTCGTTCCGAGGGATATTTTAAAAGCCCACAGGCTCTTTCTTCCTCATCTATTTTAAACTTCTATCCATCTTTATCTCTTCGCCTTCACTTCTAGTGTTATCAAAACTGTGTTAGTGAAGAAATTATTTCATTTTTAACTTCTTCTACTCTCCATATATGAAATAATTCTCGTACATATTAGATTACTTGTTGATGACAATGTAATTTTAATGTAAGCAACAGAAATACAAGACTACTTGATGGTGATACTTTATTTTTCATATAAGAAACATATATTATATTACTTGTTGATAACATTATATTTTAACGTAAGCCACAGATATACTATATTACGTGTTGATGACAATATATTTTAATGTAATCCATAAATATATTACTTGTCGATAACAGTGTATTGTAATGTGAGCAAAAACATTTCAAATTACTTGTTAATGACAATGTGTTTTATTGTAAGCCACAGATATGTTATATTACTTGTTAATGACAGTATATTTTAATGCAAGCCACGGATATATTATATTAAGTATTGACGACAGTGTAAGTCAAAGTAAACCACAGACATATTATATTAATTATTCCTGACAGTGTATGTTCATGTAAGCCACAGATATATTATATTACTTGTTCATAACAACGTATTTTAATGGAAGCCACAGATATACGGTCATGTGAAAAAGTTAGGACACCCTATGAAAGCCTGTGTATTTTTGTAACATTTTTGAATATATAGATATTTAATCTCAATTTTAACAATACTGAGAGATTATCGGAATATAACTAAACAATTAAAACTGAAGAAAACACTTTTCAAGATCTTCTGTTAATGTAATTCTACAAAAGTGGATATTCTAACCAAGGAAAAGGTTAGGACACCCTATCCCCTAATAGCTAGTGTTACCCCCTTTGGCTGAAATAACTGCAGTGAGACGCTTCTTGTAGCCATCTATCAGTCTCTGACATCGGTCTGAAGAAAGTTTGCCCACTCCTCAATGTAAAATTCTTTCAGCTGTGAGATGTTTGAGGGGTTTCTTGCATGTACAGCCCGTTTCATGACAACGTTTCATGTATAACTATGACTCTCTTAAGGTAGCCAAATACCTCGTCATCTAATTAGTGACGCGCACGAATAGATTAACGAGATTCCCACTGTCCCTATCTACTATCTAGCGAAACCACAGCCAAGGGAACGGGCTTGGAGAAATCAGCGGGGAACGTGATATATTCATGTGGTATATCTGTATAAACCACAGATATACCACATGAATTACTTGTTCATGGCAACCACAGATATATTATATTGCTTGAAGATGTTACTGTATTTTAATGTAAACCACAGATATATTATAACATTTGTTGATGGCAGAGAACTTAAATGTAAATAACAGATATATTATATTTCGTGTTGATGACAGTGTATTTTAATGTAAGCCTCAAATATATTATATTATGTATTGATTAAAGTGTATTTTAAAGTAATGCACAAATATATAATATATTACTTGTTGATGACAATGTATTTTAATGTAATCCACAGATATATTATATTACTTCTTTATGACACAGGATTTAAAAGTAAGCAACAAACACATTATATTATCTATTGATGACAGAGTATTTTAATGTAACCCAGAGATATATTATATTATGTGTTGAGGATAGTGTATTTTCATGTAATCTGCAGATATATTATATTACTTGTCAATGACACTGTATTTTAAGATAAGCCACAGATGTATTATTTACTTGTTTGTGACAGTGTATTTTAATGTAAGCCACATAAATACTACGTTACGTGTTAATAATAGTGTATTTTCATGTAAGTCACAGATATATTATGTTAGGTGTTGATAATAGTGTAATTTAATGTAAGCCACAGGTATAATATATTACGTGTTGATGACACTGTATTTTAGAGTAAGCCACAGATACATTAAATTAGTTGTAGATGACAGTATATTTTAATGTAAACCCCAAATATATTAAAACACTTGATGATGACAGTGTATTTAAATGTAAGCAACAGATATATTATGTTATCTGTTGATTTCAGGGTATTTTAATGTAAGATACAAATATTTTATATTACTTTTCATAACAGTGTTTTTAAAGTAAGCCACAGAAATAATAGATTACGTGTTAATGACATTCTCTTTTGAGGTAATCCACAGATACACTTTGTTACTTGTTGACAACAGTGTATTTTAATGTAAATCTCATATATATTATATTATGTGTTTACGACAGTGTATTTTATCATAAGCCGCAGATATATTATTTTAATTGTTCATTACAAAGTATATTTATGTAATCCACAGATATATTATATTTCTTTTTTATAACAGTGTATTTTAATGTAAGCCTCAGATATATTATATTACTTGTTGATGACAGTATATTTTAATGTAAACCACAGATATATTATATTATGTGTCGATGACAGTGTATTTTAATGTAAACCACGGGTATATTATATTACGAATTGACGACAGTGTATTTAAAAGCAACCCACAGGCATATTATATTACTTGTTGACGACAGTGTATTTTAATGGAAGCCTTAGACATATTTTATTTCTTTGGTGATGATAGTGTATTTTAAGGTAAACTAAATATATATTACATTAGTTGTTAATGACAGTACTTTTTAATATAAACCACAGATATATTATATTGCTCGAAGATGTTACTGTATTTTAATGTAAACCACAGATATATTATAATACTTGTTGATGACAGAGTATTTTAATGTAACCCTCAGATATATTATATTACATGAAGATGATAGTATATTTCAAAGTAATCCACAAATATATAATATATTACTTGTTGATGACAGTGTATTTTAATGTAAGACTATATATTTTATTTCTTCTTCATGACAGTGTATTGTAGTGTAAGCCAAATATATATTATATTACTTGTTGATGACAACGAATATTATTGTAAGCCAAATATATATTATATTACTTGTTGATGACAGTGTATTTTAATGTAAGACTATATATTTTATTTCTTCTTCATGACAGTGTATTGTAGTGTAAGCCAAATATATATTATATTACTTGTTGATGACAACGAATTTTATTGTAAGCCACACATATATTATTTTAGTAGTTTACGACAGCTTATTTTAATGTAACCCACAGATATATCTTTTATGTGTTCATGACAATGAATTTTAATGTAAGCAACAGATATATTTCTACGTGTTGATGAGAGTGTAATTTAACGTAAGCCACAGACGTATTATATTATTACTTGTTAATGACAGATTATTTTCATGCAAGCCACGGATATATTATATTGAGTATTGACGACAGTGTAAGTAAAAGTAAACCACAGACATATTATATTAATTATTCCTGACAGTGTATGTTCATGTAAGCCACAGATATATTATATTACTTGTTCATAACAACGCATTTTAATGGAAGCCACAGATATACAGTCATGTGAAAAAGTTAGGACACCCTATAAAAGCCTGTGTATTTTTGTAACATTTTTGAATATATAGATATTTAATCTCAATTTTAACAATACTGAGAGATTATCGGAATATAACTAAACAATTAAAACTGAAAAAAAGACTTTTCAAGGTCTTCTGTTAATGTAATTCTACAAAAGTGGATATTCTAACCAAGGAAAAGATTAGGACACCCTATCCCCTAATAGCTAGTGTTACCCCCTTTGGCTGAAATAACTGCAGTGAGACGCTTCTTGTAGCCATCTATCAGTCTCTGACATCGGTCTGAAGAAAGTTTGCCCACTCCTCAATGTAAAATTCTTTCAGCTGTGAGATGTTTGAGGGGTTTCTTGCATGTACAGCCCGTTTCATGACAACGTTTCATGTATAACTACGACTCTCTTAAGGTAGCCAAATACCTCGTCATCTAATTAGTGACGCGCATGAATGGATTAACGAGATTCCCACTGTCCCTATCTACTATCTAGCGAAACCACAGCCAAAGTAACGGGCTTGGAGAAATCAGCGGGGAACGTGATATATTCACGTGATATATTCATGTGGTATATCTGTATAAACCACAGATATACCACATGAATTACTTGTTCATGACAACCACAGATATATTATATTGCTTGAAGATGTTACTGTATTTTAATGTAAACCACAGATATATTATAACATTTGTTGATGGCAGAGAACTTAAATGTAAATAACAGATATATTATATTTCGTGTTGATGACAGTGTATTTTAATGTAAGCCTCAAATATATTATATTATGTATTGATTAAAGTGTATTTTAAAGTAATGCACAAATATATAATATGTTACTTGTTGATGACAATGTATTTTAATGTAATCCACAGATATATTATATTACTTCTTTATGACACAGGATTTAAAAGTAAGCAACAAACACATTATATTATCTATTGATGACAGAGTATTTTAATGTAACCCAGAGATATATTATATTATGTGTTGAGGATAGTGTATTTTCATGTAATCTGCAGATATATTATATTACTTGTCAATGACACTGTATTTTAAGATAAGCCACAGATGTATTATTTACTTGTTTGTGACAGTGTATTTTAATGTAAGCCACATAAATACTACGTTACGTGTTAATAATAGTGTATTTTCATGTAAGTCACAGATATATTATGTTAGGTGTTGATAATAGTGTAATTTAATGTAAGCCACAGGTATAATATATTACGTGTTGATGACACTGTATTTTAGAGTAAGCCACAGATACATTAAATTAGTTGTAGATGACAGTATATTTTAATGTAAACCACAAATATATTAAAACACTTGATGATGACAGAGTATTTAAATGTAAGCAACAGATATATTATGTTATCTGTTGATTTCAGGGTATTTTAATGTAAGATACAAATATTTTATATTACTTTTTCATAACTGTATTTTAAAGTAAGCCACAGAAATAATAGATTACGTGTTAATGACATTCTCTTTTGAGGTAATTCACAGATATATTTTATTACTTGTTGACAACAGTGTATTTTAATGTAAATCTCAGATATATTATATTATGTGTTTACGACAGTGTATTTTATCATAAGCCGCAGATATATTATTTTAATTGTTCATCACAAAGTATATTTATGTAATCCACAGATATATTATATTTCTTTTTTATAACAGTGTATTTTAATGTAAGCCTCAGATATATTATATTACTTGTTGATGACAGTATATTTTAATGTAAACCACAGATATATTATATTATGTGTCGATGACAGTGTATTTTAATGTAAACCACGGGTATATTATATTACGAATTGACGACAGTGTATTTAAAAGCAACCCACAGGCATATTATATTACTTGTTGACGACAGTGTATTTTAATGGAAGCCTTAGACATATTTTATTTCTTTGGTGATGATAGTGTATTTTAAGGTAAACTAAATATATATTACATTAGTTGTTAATGACAGTACTTTTTAATATAAACCACAGATATATTATATTGCTCGAAGATGTTACTGTATTTTAATGTAAACCACAGATATATTATAATACTTGTTGATGACAGAGTATTTTAATGTAACCCTCAGATATATTATATTACATGAAGATGATAGTATATTTCAAAGTAATCCACAAATATATAATATATTACTTGTTGATGACAGTGTATTTTAATGTAAGACTATATATTTTATTTCTTCTTCATGACAGTGTATTGTAGTGTAAGCCAAATATATATTATATTACTTGTTGATGACAACGAATATTATTGTAAGCCAAATATATATTATATTACTTGTTGATGACAGTGTATTTTAATGTAAGACTATATATTTTATTTCTTCTTCATGACAGTGTATTGTAGTGTAAGCCAAATATATATTATATTACTTGTTGATGACAACGAATTTTATTGTAAGCCACACATATATTATTTTAGTAGTTTACGACAGCTTATTTTAATGTAACCCACAGATATATCTTTTACGTGTTCATGACAATGAATTTTAATGTAAGCAACAGATATATTTCTACGTGTTGATGAGAGTGTAATTTAACGTAAGCCACAGACGTATTATATTATTACTTGTTAATGACAGATTATTTTCATGCAAGCCACGGATATATTATATTGAGTATTGACGACAGTGTAAGTAAAAGTAAACCACAGACATATTATATTAATTATTCCTGACAGTGTATGTTCATGTAAGCCACAGATATATTATATTACTTGTTCATGACAACGCATTTTAATGGAAGCCACAGATATACAGTCATGTGAAAAAGTTAGGACACCCTGTGAAAGCCTGTGTATTTTTGTAACATTTTTGAATATATAGATATTTAATCTCAATTTTAACAATACTGAGAGATTATCGGAATATAACTAAACAATTAAAACTGAAGAAAAGACTTTTCAAGATCTTCTGTTAATGTAATTCTACAAAAGTGGATATTCTAACCAAGGAAAAGGTTAGGACACCCTATCCCCTAATAGCTAGTTTTACCCCCTTTGGCTGGAATAACTGCAGTGAGACGCTTCTTGTAGCCATCTATCAGTCTCTGACATCGGTCTGAAGAAAGTTTACCCACTCCTCAATGTAAAATTCTTTCAGCTGTGAGATGTTTGAGGGGTTTCTTGCATGTACAGCCCGTTTCAAGTCACCCCACAGCATCTCAGTGGGATTAAGATCTGGGCTTTGACTCGGCCATTCCAGAACTCTCCATTTCTTAGTTTTCAGCCAGTCCTTGGTGGATTTACTGGCATGTTATGGGTCATTGTCGTGTTGCAGGGTCCAGTTTCGCTTCAGCTTTAATTTTCTTACAGATAGACTCACATGTTCCTCAAGCACTCTCTGATACACAGTAGAATTCATGGTGGATTCTATGACTGTGAGCTGTCCAGGTCCTGCTGCAGCAAAGCAGCCCCAAACCATGACACTTCCACCTCCATGCTTCACAGTTGGTATGAGGTTCTTTTCCTGGAATGCTATATTTGGTTTACGCCAAACATGTCCTCTGTTCTGGTGTCCAAATAATTCAAATTTGGACTCATCTATCCAAAGAATATTTTTCCAGAATTCCTGATCTTTGTCTACATTCACTCTGGAACATTTTAGGCTGGCCTTGATGTTTTTCTTAGAGTGCAAAGGTTTCCTCCTTGTACACCTCCCATGCAAGTTAAACTTGTGCAGTCTCTTTCTGGTTGTAGAGGCACGCACTTTCACATCAACAGTCGCCAGAGCCTAGTGTAGGTCCCGTGATGACATGTTAGGGTGTTTGGAGACCTCTTTTAGCATTTTGCGGTCTGCTCTCGGGGTGAACTTGCTTGGACGACCAAACCTGTGTAAGTTGGCAGTTGTTTTGAAATCCCTCCACTTGTTGACTATTTTTTGGACAGTGGAATGGCCGATTTCAAAATCCCTTACCAGACTCATAAGCTTCAACAATTTTCTTTCTGAAGGCCTCCGACAGCTCTTTTACTCTCACCATGGTGCTCACTCTCACTTCAACAGTAAGGAGCACACCAAACTAAATGTCTGAGGTTTAAATAGGGCAAGCCTCATTCAAAATGCTGAGTAACGATCTTTTAATCATGTCCACCTGGTGTGATACACCTGTGTGTGAGTTGAGCCATTTTAAGTGGGAATAAGTGTGGGGGTGTCTTAACTTTTTCCTCAGTTAGAATATGCATTTTTTGTAGAATTACATTTACAGAAGATCTTGAAAAGTCTTTTCTTCAGTTTTAATTGTTTAGTTATATTCCTATAATCTCTCAGTATTGTTAAAATTGAGATTAAATATCTATATATCCAAAAATGTTACAAAAATACACAGGCTTTCATAGGGTGTCCTAACTTTTTCACATAACTGTATTATAAGACGAGTTCATGACACTTTATTTCACTCTAAAAAACAGATATATTATATTACTTATTCACCTCAAATATATTATATTATGTATTGATTAAAGTGTATTTTAAAGTAATGCACAAATATATAATATATTACTTTTTGATGACAATGTATTTTAATGTAATCCACAGATATATTATATTACTTCTTTATGACACAGGATTTAAAAGTAAGCAACAAACACATTATATTATCTATGGATGACAGAGTATTTTAATGTAACCCAGAGATATATTATATTATGTGTTGATGATGTTGTATTGTAACGTAAGCCACAGATATATTATATTACGTGTTGAGGATAGTGTATTTTCATGTAATCTGCAGATATATTATATTACTTGTTAATGACACTGTATTTTAAGATAAGCCACAGATGTATTATTTACTTGTTTGTGACAGTGTATTTTCATGTAAGCCACAGATATATTATGTTAGGTGTTGATAATAGTGTAATTTAATGTAAGCCACAGGTATAATATATTACGTGTTGATGACACTGTACTTTAGAGTAAGCCACAGATATTTTAAATTAGTTGTAGATGACAGTATATTTTAATGTAAACCACAAATATATTAAAACACTTGATGATGACAGAGTATTTAAATGTAAGCAACAGATATATTATGTTATCTGTTGATTTCAGGGTATTTTAATGTAAGATACAAATATTTTATATTACTTTTTCATAACTGTATTTTAAAGTAAGCCACAGAAATAATAGATTACGTGTTAATGACATTCTCTTTTGAGGTAATTCACAGATATATTTTATTACTTGTTGACAACAGTGTATTTTAATGTAAATCTCAGATATATTATATTATGTGTTTACGACAGTGTATTTTATCATAAGCCGCAGATATATTATTTTAATTGTTCATCACAAAGTATATTTATGTAATCCACAGATATATTATATTTCTTATTTATAACAGTGTATTTTAATGTAAGCATCAGATATATTATATTACTTGTTGATGACAGTATATTTTAATGGAAGCCACAGATATATTACTTCTTCATGAGAGTGTATTTTCATGTAAGTCTCAGATACATTATAAGACGAATTTATGACACTGTATTTTAATTTAAGGAACAAATATATGGTAGTACTTCATGCTAACACTGCATTTTGACGGAAGCCACAGATATATTATATTAAGTGTGGATGATAGTGTATTTTATATTATCTGTTCATCACAGTGTATTTTATTGTAAACCACAGATATATTATGTTATCAGTTGGTAACATTTTATTTTGATGTATGCCTCACATATATTATAATATAAGTTGAAGACAGTTATTTTAATGTTATACAAATATATATTATATTATTTGTTGATGACAGTGTATTTTAAGGATAACCACAGAGGTATTTTAATACATGTATATGACAGTGTATGTTATTGTAAGCCACAGCTATATTATATTACTTATTGATACACTTCATTTTAATGTGATCCATAGATATATAATATTACTTGTTGATGACTATGTATTTTAATGTAAGCCACAGATATACTATATTACGATTTTATGACAGTGTATTTTACAGTAAGCCACATATATATTAAATTGTGTGTTCATGAGGGTGCATTTTAATGTGAGCCACAAAATAATGTTACTTTTTGATGTTAATGTATTTTAATGTTAACCACAGTAATATTGGCCTGGCATGGCCAAGCGCGTAAGGCGTGCGACTCGTAATCCGAGGGCCGTGGGGGCGTTATAAGTCACGATCAATCCCACTATTCGTTGGTACAAGAGTAGCCCAAGAGTTGGCGGTGATGACTAGCTGCCTTCCCTCTAGTCTTACACTACTATATTAGGGACGGATCGGTGCAGTAGGGTGACAACCTACTCACTTAAATACCTGTTGAAGAATCCGCAAGCGATTGCGGCCCTATGTTCCTAGATGGAATCTAATGGTGATAACTAACAGCGATATTATATTACTTGTTGTTGACAGTGTATTTTGATGTAATCTAGAGATATATTATATCATGTATTGATGATTGTATGTTTTTGTTCTTTTGGAATTTCGCACAAAGCTACTCGAGGGCTATCTGTGCTAGCCGTCCCTAATTTAGCAGTGTAAGACTAGAGGGAAGGCAGCTAGTCATCACCACCCACCGCCAACTCTTGAGCTACTCTTTTACCAACGAAAAGTGGGATTGACCGTAACATTATACGCCCCCACGGCTGGGAGGGCGAACCCGCGACCCTCGGATTACGAGTCGCACGCCTTACGCGCTTGGCCATGCCGGGCCCATTGTGTGTTTTAATGTAAGCCTGAGATATATTATATTACTTGTTCGTGACAATGTATTTTGTTGTAAGCCTTACCTATATTATAGTACTTGTTGATGAAAGTGTATTTTAATATGAGCCACAGTGATATTAGACAAAGTTTCGCGTCGAGAATCTGTAATTTTCGAAGAATTAACTGCATATTTCTTGTGGATGAGAAGCAAAATATGTGCAGTAATTTAGCTCGTAGAATGTTGAATCACGGTTTTTTAGATTGTTCCCGTTGTATCTTCCACTGATAGATGAAATAACATATGTTTAGAACAGCGGTTCTCAGAATATGGTCTATTGGCTTTACCAAAATACAAGTCATTTAGAAACTGTGCTATTATTCCCTTTAATTCTGAACGTTTTCTTAGAGGGGGAAAGTGTCTGGTGGTTAGGGAATCTGTGGTGGGGGTGGGGGGGGGGGATAGATCCGGTAGGTGGTTCACGGGATGTTTTATCCCGACGAAGTGGTCCTAGGACGAGAAAGTTTGAGGACCTCTGTCTTATAACAAAAGGTTTTGACAACGTGTAACAATGGTGATCTCTAATCTGTCTAGAAGCTCGAGTTTAAACTAATTCTCATGTGCAGTCTTTTTAATCTTTCTGGGTGATCACGCCTCCTGGTGGCTCAGCGGTAATCTTGAGACTTGTAACAATTAAATTTGGAGGTAAATCCACGTTGTTGGAACAGTACAAATGGTCATTGTATAGTTTTTGCTTATTAACAAACAAAATGTATGCTTATGAAACTTTGAATATTTATTGTTAAATATGTTTTGTGAAGCCAGCCAAGATAACGTGCCATTTGTTATCAGAAGTAAAGTTGCTAATGGGCCTGACCAATTTGAGGAAACACGATATGTTTGTTTCATCGCAAAGTTACGCATTGGACTATCTACAAGGTGTTTACAGAGGTGATAAAACCCTAAATTTGTGCATTATGAACTCTCAAGCTAACCACTAAATCATCGGAACTATTAAGACAACGAAAAAAAACATAACAATAAAAAAACCTAATTGCAAATGACAATATTATGAACAATAAGTGATACTTATGTCACCAACATCATAAACTGAAGAAGTTACTGATGTAACTTAACTGTAAAAAAAAAAATTGCTTTGCATAATTTATACATAAAGAAAATTATTCTGTAAGCTGAGTATTCTAGTTATTTTTAGTAATTTACATTCTAATAGTTCATAATATATTTTTCAGGGTTGAGGACATCTTTATCAGGCATAATAGGAACCAAGGAAACAATACCTAGAGAAAAAAATCTTCAGTATTGTCTTCGAAGCTCAGAAAAGCTCTCATGGAATAGATATTTTAAGAAAACAACTGGTTCCAAGCAAAGGTCAAAATAATAAAATGTTTGGTTACGAAAGAGACCCCTTCGACCCCTCAACCAAAAAACAGTAATAATAATAAGCCATTGTAATGAAACTAGGTATATTTCTGGTACCATTCATAAGAGAAATGAACAAAGATTTAAATGTTTTCACGAGAAAGATGAAATCTCAGCAACCTCATTTGATCACATATTTTTCAAGTTCTCCTATACAATTCTAATACTATTTTAGTCTGGCTCCGCTATATTTCACAGTGGCTTGTTACAACAGGAAAATTTGCAATATGATGCAATATTGCTAACCAAGACCATCATCACAGCGATAACGGTCGACAACGGATTATTCATTAATAAACAGGTCTTGCACTAACGTCATAAAATCATGTGGTTCAGAGTTCACTCCGCAACATTACATATCAAGTACTTGGGTGAAAATGAAATATTTTCTTCGAATTTTTCCACCAAAGGAGATTTTTACATAACTAAAAGCCTTATCTAATCTTGTATTGGATTAGTGTTGACTGTTTAGGTAGAGAATGTTTGACGTCCAATATGGCAGCGTTAAATGGAAGAGGAAATGTTATTGGGTGAAGCAGGTTTTGTTTAAAAGGTATGATTATGCTTATTGGCCAGAATATGATACTTACTCTATGATAGCCACAAATATCAATGCAGAAATTTGTCTGGCCACACCTTATGGCAACAAGTTTTGCTAAAAGCTAATGTAACAAGTTTCCAGTAATGGGTCACCTACTGGCACAGCAATAAGTCTGAAGACCTATATCGTTAGAAACCAGTTTTCAATATTCGTGCTAGGGCAGAGCACAGACATCCCATGGTGCAGCTTGGGCTTAACAACAAATAAACCCCCAGTGGCACAGCTGTATGCCTGCGGACTCTCAACTGGTTTCAATACTCGTGATGGGCAGAGCACAGATAGCCCATTTTGTAGCTTTGTGCTTAATTTCAAACAAACAAACAAATGCCAATAATGGATTTTTTTTTTATAAAGCTTATAATAATATACAGGAAACAAAAGCAAGCCTAATAACAGCAGCATGCACTTCAGAAACATTCCCTAACCTAGATAAACCTAGATAATTTAGTTCCATCGCTTTTGCAACAAGTGGAAAAATAAACATTTGTTTCCAAGTGAGCAACAGGAAAACAAGAGATTACATGATTGGAGGTAGAATATAATTGGTAAATATACACTAAACTTTTCCCCACCAGGTGGTGATTATATACCTTAACAGTTCTTTGTAAGGACTACTTTCTACTTAAAGACGAAATATTCTTTATCTATGTTTATATCTCGTCAGATAGCAGCTGGAAATAAAAACTGGTTTCTTAAGAAAGAAAAAAAGAAAAGTGGGTAGCCACAAAAAGCTGTTCGTTATTTGAGCTTTAGGGTCGAGGGCAAAGGAACATTCCCCAACCGTCTCTACACATAGCAGTGTATAATGAATAAAAACTATCACTACCAATCATTCGTATCATTCACGAGGCTTTCTGGCATCTCGTGATAAATGAGTGTTTCTTCTGCGGTCCCTGTCCATGAATATTAAAATGTAGTTTTAGAGCCAGCGGGGAGCGAACAACTAACACATGGGAGTCCTCGCATTGCTTTCTCTGGAAACAACAGCAAGAGAATCCTCTAACAATGTATAGTCGTTTTAGTTATTACATTTAAAATATAGATATCACACATCTCTACCGACAGAGGGATATGATCAATCACTTCACTTATTAACTAGGCTTAGCGGTTTACGATGAATTATAATTTATGTGATTTTTCACAGCATTGGTTAAAACTCGTTTAAAAAAAAATTACTTATATTATCAGTACAAAAGATTTCAAATTTAGTAGATGTAGTTCGAACAAAAAATATTTAAAAATTGTAGGAACACACGAAAAAAAACATACGTTGTGTATAAAGTTGAAAATACGTCTATTACTATTGTTTTGCAATATGACAAGAATCCTTATCAAAAGTAGTCGATCTCCTTATGAGTTTCGTTGTGTTATTTCATATGTTTAATCTTTGACCTGAGTAAATATATTTTGTTTTCTTGAATTAAAATTTTTCTGTCTCGGAGTATTTCACGTATAATTTTTTGGATTATGAAGTTCTGTTGAATTTACTGTTTCTGTAAATATTGTGATAATTAAGTTATATTATGCTGCATTCTTTCTACAAAGGCCACTGTTGAAGTGTGTTGTTGTGTTCTTCCTATAGAGGTCGTTGTTGCATTCTAAAGTTGAACTTTTAAATTGACTATTCAGTGTTTTTGTCGAATAATGTTTCAGTTTGTTTTTGAGATGGATTACAATTCATGTGAACCTAGCCCTTTAAATACCTGCTATCCCCCACAAACCTGCTTGTGTGTGACTGGCATGGACACATTTTTTATCTCTTGGGTTCACGAGTTTCAGAAAGTAAAGAAAAAAATCAGTTTGCATAATAAGCTTGTTTTTGTTTTTTGGAATTTCGCGCTAAGTTACACGAGGGCTATCTGCACTAGCCGTCCCTAATTCAGCAGTATAAGACTAGAGGGAAGGCAGCTAGTCATCACCACTCACCGCCAACTCTTGAGCTACTCTTTTACCAACGAATACTGGAATTGACCGTCACTTTATAACGCCCCCACGGCTGAAAGGACGAGCATGTTTGGTGCGACGGGGATTCGAACCCGCGACCCTCATATTATGAGTCGAAAGCCTTAACCCACCTGGCCATGACCGGGCCTATAATAAGCTAAACGTTTTGATTTTCAAGCAGGTATCTTAACTTTATGGCGCAACTTTTGAATCAGATTTTTAGTAAATTCGCATCTTTCCATAAAATGGAGAGAAGTATTGGTGCACGTGCACCTCAGTTTCACCTTTATCTCAACACAAATTCTATCGGCGTTGTGCATGAGCTTATGGTAAAAGAAGCCGCTTTGTGTTTGTCCATTCTGATAAAGCAAAATAAGTGTTTAATTCTGGACAGATTATCCTTCCGTTTTGTGAATAGGAAAAAATTGAGTTTCCATTCTCTTCGGATGACAAGACTAATTGTTTGTTTCAGTGTAGTTTCATCCTTTAACGCGATGTCATTTTCGATTTTCTATAAGAAGTTGTTGCTCTAAATTTTGTCTTTTCTGAAAATTCATGTTTACTTGTTCAATTAACGTGGGTTAAAGTGAGAAAAATTTATTTATTTTAATATTAATATATTTCATTATTGACGTCGTTAAGATCGCATAATCTTACTATAATGAACGCAGCGTGTATATACGTATCTATATATGTATCTAACCGAAATAATAATTAGAATGTAGCGCTATCTATTAAATAATTCCATAAAGAAATTTACAATTAGGGTATTTAAGATACAGACAATTAGAAAAAATAACTATAGTGTGTGCGTAACCATTTATTTATGATATAACAAATTTTGAATAAAACTATTAATCTCACAATAAGAACACAACTTTCATTAGGACTGTACGTGATGGTTTGATTATTTTTTTATTAATGTAATTTTTAAATGAGAGTTCTTAAACACAGTTGTTTTTTCATTAAAGGTTACCACTTTTAATATATAAAAATATTATAGTTTATATCAGCACAACCTGAACACTCTTCCCACGCAGTACTTCCCACAAAAACCCTTTTTTTAAACAAAACGTTCGCGTTTCTTATATTTTTTCGAGGTATAAATACTACGATTAGTAATTATTAGCACAGAAAGCCGCCGGTAGGGCGGCGTTTGTGCTACTATAAAGAAATATATTTTACTTTAAGAGCAAATTTAATATATTTTGAATATCATAACTCCGTCACAAATCTGTTAAATATCCCTGTAATATGTGTGTATATTTTATATCTCTGTGATATATATTTGTTTCATATCCCTGTGATATATATGTTTCATATATCTGTCATATATTTATTTCATTTCTTTGTGACAAATGTGTTTCCTATCTTTGCAGCTTATCGTTTTCATATCCTTGTAACATCTGTTTCATATCGTTGTGATACATTTGTTTCAAATATCTGTCATACATGCGCTTCATATCTCTAAGATGCATATATTCTATACGTGTGTGTTTTCTTATAGCAAAGCCACATCGGGCTATCTATTGACGTGTATTGTAACGGTCTAAAGTGAGCAGTCCACTACAATAAAGGTTCAACAACAAAAACACAATTTATTTAATTTAGAAATAAATTCAACACTCACCAAAACACAGTGAATAAATAAGTGTCAGGCCAGAATGTCACACCAATATTAATAAACAATTTATCGTAAATCTTAATAAACTAATAATAATGGAATCAGGAAAAAGTACAAAAAATAAAACATCTAATTACAAAAAATAAAAAAATTAAATGCAGCAAATATAACATTCCAACGATACCTTTCCACATCACTAACGACTTCTAGTAACAAACAACAATAACTATACCATTCAATAGCCATCTTGAGACTCTCTCTCTTTATTAAGTTTCTGGTACGGCATTTAATTACTGAGTAGGT
The DNA here is from genome assembly GCF_004210375.1 of Tachypleus tridentatus. Lineage (NCBI taxonomy): Eukaryota > Metazoa > Arthropoda > Merostomata > Xiphosura > Limulidae > Tachypleus > Tachypleus tridentatus. The sequence continues at coordinate 52,572,945 of NC_134826.1, read as the reverse complement.
CACGAGAGTACATCATCATATGATCATAAATTTGCATACTCTTCTGGTATATTAGTAGTATTTTTACGGCGCTGCTAGGATATCTGGTGTCAATTTCATCATACAGAAATAATTATGTAAAAGGTGAAATAGAGCTTTAATTCAACTAAAAATTTGTAGATAAACTAAATGATACAAGGAAATATTAAATGAACGATAAATAGAACCATAATCATAACAAAATATATAATTTACTATCCCATAACGTGTTTTATATCCCTGTGATATTTGAGTTTTGAGTCCCGATAGACCTTAGATGTAGATACGTTTCACACTATTATCAATGTGTTTTATCATCGCGTGTTCTCATGTTGCTTTTGTTCGAACAGAATATGACAAGAATATCCTACAGTAGCTTCCGTTTCGTCACGTGACAAGAATATCATACACTAGGTTCCGTTTAGTCACATGACAAGAATATCATACAGTAGATTCCGTTTCGTCACGTTACAAGAATATCATGCACTAGGTTCTGTTTAGTCACATGACAAGAATATCATACAGTGGGTTCCGTTTCGTCACTAAGAAGTTAAGGTTTGTTTCCTTAAATTTCTTTGCCGTTTCACGTGTTATGATATTATCGTTAAAGAATGTGTCAGTTTACGTTTTGTTTACTGAGTCGTCCATTAAATTTACTTTTAATTTATTGTCAGACAAAAGTAATACTTAAGATATAGAAGCTTTTTACAATGTTAACGTTGTCATACAAAAACAAATGCGGTCTTTACTTTCCATACGGTCTTATATTAATGATCTTGTGTTTGCACTTACACAATAGATCTGTTGCTTCCAGAACAAATGGTGACTTATGCACAACTTGAGTTAAAGGTCAGGTCATTGGATCCTTAGAGTTGCTAACCACAGGGCGATCTGTCAGTAGAGGTCATTCATCATTTTCAAGGCTTCTCTTAACTGAACAGCGTGTGTATGTGTTTTCTTAGAGCAAAGCCAAATCGGGCTATCTGCTGAGTCCACCGAGGGGAATCGAACCCCTGATTTTAGCGTTATAAATCCGTAGACTTACTGCTGTACCAGCGGGGGGGACTAACCGAACAGTAAGATTGATGTTAACTCTTATAACGCGCTAAGCATTTTCGGTAATAATATTATTATTGATAAAAATACCGGAACCAATCATACCTCTAGTATATGTAGCGCCCTCTCGGGAAAGTTGTGTACCTTATTAAAACGGCATTTAGTATGGACATAGTCGAAACATTGATGTGATTTGATTTTTAAATAAAGTTAATTTTTGAAGAAGATAAATTTATGCAGGAATATCTATATTAAATTACAAATAGATAAATAGGTATAAAATAATTAGCAGACGAAACTTGCAGCAGTTACACAAATCGTGCCTAATTCATTTTTGTTTTGTTTTTTTATTTATTGCATAAATTAGAGACAATTGGTCTGCTACTTCTCTTTCTAGTTAACATAACATTACTCGTTTCATTGTTGGCTACAATAACGTTTAATATTTAACAATACTGAGGGGATTCAAAACCAATACTGTTGTGTTTAGTATTATAATCTTGCAATGTTATTAATATAAACACTAAATTAGGGTAACCTGCTCAGATGAATAACACAAACAAACGAATTTTCTAATTTTATTACGAATAGACGCATTGTTTCACCTTGGGTACCCTCAATATTACCGACAGTTTCGGCCGTAAACCCAACAATATCTTACGAAGATTGACTAGCTTACGGTCCCTCGCTGTTACAGCGGTAAGTCTACGGATTTATAACGCTAAAATCAGGGTTCGATTCTCCTCGATGGACTCAGCAGATTGCCCGATGTGGCGCACATACACTAACTACTGTTAGTTCTAAGTTCACACGCTAGGCTAACAATGCGAAATATCCTCTGTAATGAAAAGTATAATAGTAAAGACAAATTTAAAACTGTCAATATTTTAATCCATATTGTTAATGAAAATAACATTAAGACAAGAACAGTTTGTTACTTTAGAGTAAAATCACATTAGGCCATCTGCCGTGTCTACTGGTGGGGAATCGAACCCCAGAATTTTATACTCTAAGTCCGTAAATTTGTCACTATCCCACCAGAGGGATAAGGAGGGGGTTCGAGCAAAATTAAATTTTGTTTCATGTAGTCTGACTGTAAGAAAAATTCTGGTATAATATGCTATGTGTTTCGTAACAGGTATTATTTAACAAGATTACAAAACGAAAACTGCGCATGACCTCAGGTTTGATCAGCGTATTGTAACCAACTCCTTACGTGTACAGCACTGACTTATCTCCCTGGAGCTTACATTTTTTTTTTTTTTTTACTTTTCTCTACAAGGACATCACTTCCAGAAAATTGATGAGCGTAAAGCAGTTGAACACATTTTGGCCTCTTAAACCACACCTGCAATTTACGAAACTGGTACGCGATTCTGCTCACATCTTCAATATCATTAGAGTACGTTTGTTGGTTATAATCTGATACGGTTGACCTATACTCTATAAATTCTGCTTTCTTTGTTACACACTCGTATCTTATTAGACACTTCTTTGAAAGTTTAAACTTCAATATTTCACTTCAACAAATATTGGTACTTGAAGTCACACAATAAAAGTTGAGTGGCAGAGTGGAATACATCTTGTAGTGGAGGTGTTAAAAAAGTGTCAGTTTCATTAAAGTTGTCCACCTTTTTCTTTCCCGGTTAACTTTAAAATACTCCAACTCCAGACGTCTTGGACAATAGTCCTAATCAAGTGATCAGTGATGTCGAGAAACCCACTTGTTGATCAAGACTCTTATCTCCTGTGAGAGTTAACCGCCGTACAGAGACTAAGGCTGTTAAGCCCATGGGCTATGAATGCGCCATTTTTACACCCAACTGTTCGTCGTTATTTTCAGACTGTAGTGCGTGGTAAAACAGCGACTTAACACGTGTTTCCAAGGTCCTCGATTTCCTACGGAGTCCGAAGGCAGATGATTACAATGATTTTAATTAGGCCTAGAGGACTTGTTTAACGAATCAATGATTTTACACGTTAGGAATAAATACCCTCACTCTTGAGGTTGAAATATCTGATTTGAAATAATACAGTACTTAAAGTTCGTGTTATTACCAGTTAAACACCACGTTCTATAAACACAACAACATAAGCGTAATGATAACATACACGCATAACATACATACGAATATAGTTGAGTCCCATTATACATAGGAATACAGCTGAGCCCCAGTACACATATGAAATTCATTCCGAATGTAACAGTTCTATAGATGGACAGACATGAAGACAAATCGTTCTAGTATTTCTATACTAAGACAACAAGATGATATATGTTAGGACATTGTTAGTTTATCTTATTTATAGACTAACACAACAAGGTGATCTATGTTACAACATGGCCAGTTTATGTTGCTGGCTCGCTTGTTCTTCTCAGTGGTAAATACAGTTAATTAAATTAAAATGAATAAATATAACTATGATATCAATAATAAATAATTAATAAGTAAATTGTAAAGTGTCGATAAAAATCTTACCCGGATTTCCCTTTATAAATGATTTAAATATGGTTTGTCGTACTTTATGAACATTAGTATTGCTAAAGAGTTGAACTGGAACTGTTGGATTCTTCTAAACAATACTAGAGTAATTTTAAATAGTTAAACTGGAAGTGTTTAATTTTCCTCAACAATACTAAAGTAACTCTAAAGAGTTGAACTGGAACTGTTGAATTATTCTGAACAATAGTTAAACTCTAGTATTGTTGACGTTCAATGTATTAATAATATAACACGCAGTTCAAGTCCCTTCTAATTAGATTATACAAGAGTGATTTGATGTACGGATTAGAGAGTTGTTCGTTTGAATTTGATTGTAGCATAAGAACCCAAATACTGTTCTGTAGACGACACAAAGTAATACTTTATCAGTGTTATATAGTTCCCCAAGTCTTGCACATAATTCAATATTGCTCCAGAAATGGAAACAGATGACGTTAGAGACGACTAATCCAGTCGTTTCTATGTCATTATTCTCTCATTTTCACTTTCAGAGATTCAACCTGCTAAATCGCCTTTCTCTCTCCACTCTTAAGGCACAATAACCAGTAGTTGTATGGACCAGCTATTGACGTTCCCCCAAGTCACATTTTCACAGTAAAGAACCGAACTTCTTAAGGTCTCACGCAATATTCTAATTTTATTTAACATGCGTGCCATTGAATTTCTTTGTTTTTAATTTCACACAAAGCTACTCGAGGGTTATATGTGCTAGTCGTCCATAATTTAGCAGTGTAAGACTAGAGGGAAGGCAGCTAGTCATCACCACCCACCGCCAACTCTTGGGCTACTCTTTTACCAACGAATAGTGGAATTGACCGTCACATTATAACGCCCACACGGCTAAAAGGGCGAGCATGTTTGTGCGTGCCATTGAAACTGTTGTCTTAGTGAAGTATGAATGAGGAAGATTTCCGTATTAGTGTACGTACAGTACGGTGCTTTGTTCTTAAAAACAGATAATCTGGACGAAATAAAAATTATACATGCATACGTGTTGCGATTGTTGTTTTTTGTAATTCTAAAAAAAAACCCATTTGTTTTGTTTTAAATAAAGCAGTATTAGTAAAATAAACAAATATTACGTGATATTAACCATCCAAAAGTGTATCAACTATCAAAACTTATTGAAACTAAGCAATAAAGAGGGTAGTTTGAAATGCAGACCAAAAATTTTGAGTTTCGTATTAAATAATGTTGCCCACCACTCTTTGTGGCATAACTTTATGTTTGTGGACTTACAACACTAGAAACTGAGTTTCGATACCCGTGGTGGATACGGCATAGATAGCCCATTTTGGAGCTTTGTGCTTAGTTCCAAACAAACAAAGTAAATAATATAATCTAAGACACATTGTTCTTCATTTTGCGGTGAAACAATTGTTTAGTAACCAATATTTATATAACTGAACAGCGCAATCTATCACATGCATGGATAGGTGATTTGGGTGCTTTGCAATTCTTAGGCAAAAGAGTAGTCCAAGAGTTGGTGGTGGGTGGTGATGACTAGCTAGCTGCCTTTCCTCTAGTCTGCTAAATTAGGGACGGCCTAGCGTAAATAGTCCGCGTATAGCTTTGGGCGAAATTCAGAACAAAAGAAATATATTTTCTGAATTGTTATGCCTAATCTCCATAGAAGCTGCCTATGTTTCTACAAACAGGCCTCACGTATGTTTTCCTTAACTACGTGTAATTTACGGGAGAATTTCTGCGGGGTTTCCATCAGGTACTCCCCATCGACCCCTAGTGCTCAGCTTGTTCGTTTTACCGAGCATCTGGTTCGGTTTCGTCACTCCCTCTTCCACCTGCGTGGCCCAGTCAGCATGTGTCTTTAATATACATTTCGTCTACAGGTTAACTCTCTCAACTTTATTGAGGAACGATTGTAAATGCCTGCTTAGAACATCTCACGATTTAATTAAGACATCAGCTAAATCCCTTTCCAAGCATATTAACAGCCAATTATAAATATATAAACACCATTACGACCCTATAAGAAGGTTCGTGCACCCGTAATAAAATAAGTGATTGTTAACAGCCTTATAAATACCAAAATAATACAAAATAAAACGGACCAAACTCAGCTATTTTGTAACTTACACTTAAAAATTCAAGTCAACGTTTGTGCTCTGTTTTACATTAATTTATATATTTAGGTTTATAAGTCCCTAAGTTTGCACTTTGGTTCACACACACAAAAAAAAGTGTTGTATTTAAGGTTGTTTTAAATATATCTGGATTTTATTTACAAGATGTTTATTTGGTATTTTTTTCGTCATAAAACTTTTATGGAAAATCTCTTTTACAGTGAATAAGATGATTAAAAACATAGGTAGGCAAGAATTTATTTCGAAAGATTCAAAAACGGCATATGCACTATAGAGGGCAGCACGCTACAGAAATTCGATTTCTATGCTTCATTTGCTGTATCACAATAACTTGAGAATGATTCATGTAGTCTCGAAACTGTGGCATTTAGAACTCGCTGACGTGATGGGTAAAGAGAGAGATGTTTTCTTTCAGTCATGGCATCCTTAAAGTCTAATGTTACTGATGTGCTACTCAGTTTAAAAGTGTTGCACAAAGTTGCCAATGAAGTCGATCTTCAAAACGGTCTGAATGTATTATTGCATGTAACTGAAAATAAAAAAAAAGAAAATTTTTTAATAATCTCCATAAACAACACTGGAAAATACAAACTTCTAAAATGGAAACATAAAGTTATTTTTTATAATCATTAGTTATTTTCCACACTGAGTTTCATCCCCTTTATCCCGTTGCTCAGCAGTAAATCTGAAGACTGAAAACGCTAAAATCTTCGTTTCGATACTCATGGTGGATACAACACAGATAACCCATCATATCTCCCTGTACTTAAGTACAAGCAAATAAAGACCACAGAATTATGTCCTTTTTGTATTCAAAATACACGTAGATGATGACGTATTAAAGAGTTTATGAATGTTATGTAAATAAACGTCAAAATGTGACAGAATCAGTTCATCTGAGAATATTCACCTGACTTCGGTTGTTATGTTTTAGTTTCTAAAATTCTTTCCAGAAATACAATATTTACAGGACTCGTAGCGTTGAACATAAATCCTCTTAAGCTAAACGAGCCTTTTTCAAAGAGGCACACCCTCTTCAATAACCCTAGCAACGTTCCAAGGTCTTTTTAGCGTATTTCACTCATGCAAGGCCACTCCCTTATCACCGCCTATTTCGTCTAGTCCCGCCCATTGACCTGTTAAACTCAACAAGAAACTCCCAGTTCCAGACAACGGACGCCATTATGGTTGGCTTTTTCAGTAACAGAGAAGAAAATAGGGAGAGTAGGTGAAGGGGACACACTTGAGAAAAAATAAACACCGTCTGGTCTTCCAGATCGACAGACAGCACGTGGCTACACTTGTTAAAGGCAGTTGTAAAAACTCAAACATTGGTCTCACAAGCACTTATAACCTGTTAACTAAAACATTTTCTTAGACAGAGAACAAAAAAAAAAGCAACAAATCAAAAAAGAACAATTCGTTTCTCTAAATATCTTTTAACTTAAACATGGTTGATCTTGAACGAAACATCGCGAACAGCAGCAAATGAAAAAACAAGTGAAGTCTGTTACCATCTGAACAGACATGAAACTTAAGGGTTAGGATTTACCGCGCCACCGCCACCTTTATCTAATTACAGTTACATTGTAGGAGTAGTACTTAAAGTTTACCAGATTACCACCATCCTTATTTAACTACATTATATGTTAGGAGTGGTGGTTAGGATTTACCCACCATCCTTATTTAATAACAGTTGTATAGTCGGAGCGGTGTCTCATTTTAACAAATAAAACAGAAACTGAAACTTAAAACATCCACATCACATATAGCAGTCTAACTTCAGATCACATATAGCAGTCTAACTTCAGAATGACATTTGTCTCATCGAGATACAGAAGATATATCCTAATATCCTTGATGACAAGAATAATCTCAAATAACAGTTTTGAACCGATCATTACAAAATATTGCGAATAAAGTCGGCTAGTCTCGTGCTTCTTATTTCGAAATGTTAGACCAAAACAGCTTCTGGTTCCTTAATCCAATCCTGAAGTAGAAATTCTCCTAAACAAACGAATTGTTTATTTTTGTGATGGATTTAAAAGGTTCGAGCTAAATATGTAGAAATAATCTGTGTTATTAGTAAATCAAAATGAGATTTTGTTTCGATTCCGACTTCAGGATTGGATTAAGCTAATACGTAATCGTTTAAAACTCCGTTTTCTTGAACGGAAACTTTATATATGTAGTATTCATTAGTAAATACATTTTGATATTTGAATGTGTGTACAGAAAGTTAGGACGGCTCTAGAGGTGGTAGTGACGTGTTTTGGTCCGTCAACAGCAAGACGAGCGGTTTGAAGAAGGACCTGTCACAGCACGGATATTACTGGAAGCTTCCAGCAATGGTAGAGATACATTAACCTCTATTTACCACCATCGACTTTAAGTATACCTTTCGCATATTTTAACATTTTCCAAGAAGTACCAAAAGTGGCACACAACACTGCTCTAATTCCACAAATCTCGAGTTTGTACTGGACACGTCAACAGAGTCGGCCATAATTGTTGGTTTGCTAGCAGTTCCACTTACTGTCATGGATAATTCCAGTGGTAATAATAATCCGTTATAGTAGAAATATAGAATTCATTGTTGAAAACTAGGGCCCTAAAAGACGCGACAACAAATCTGGTGATTTTTTAGGCTTAAGTTCTGATAGAATGGTTATAAAATGATAACAAAAGTTGACATTTATTGTATAACTAGGCTAAACTTCAACCGTTGATTGTATATTCAGAGAGAAATAGCGGGAAGGAAAACAAACTCTTAGCAGCAAACAAAATTCAGTTAATATTAACCAATAAAACATTGCATATTTTTAACACTTACACGAATGAATGTGATTTCCACTGTTCAAATTCCGCGTGGTTTCACATAACAGTTTCTCTACTCTTTGTTAACCTGAAGATGACCTAGGAAGATCGAAACGTTGTTCTCTGCTTATCAGTAAAAGTTCTGAGATACAGTTTCTCTGAGTTCTCTAAATTATGTTTCTTTTCTTGAATCCCCCGATGAGTCATCTTATAGACTTAATATGACTAAGTCAGAGGTTCGATTCTCCACGGTTAACAGAGTGCAGAGAACTTCTAATGCGTTAGACTAGACGCACTTATTTTTTATGTCATATGTTTTGTTAAAACTAGAAGAGCTCCCAGTGGCACAGCGGTACGTATGAGAACTTGTAAAGCTTGAAACCTGTTTTCGACAGCCGTGATGGGCAGAGCATAGATAATCCTTTGTGTAGCTTTGTGCTTAAGTACAAATAAAAAACGTGATTTTTATGGGGAAAAAAGTACGCGAACAAACGCTTTATAACTGTATAAACTAAAATACTTAACGTAATGAAGAGTTTTAAATTACATCTGTTTCGGGGAAAGAAAGCTATCAATATGTTTCTTCATCGATACTATTGATTCATGACATACTTTTCATCGAGTCTCTTTAGAAACAACAGCATTTTGATGACAAGACCAGTACTTAAGCGATGTCTGATAGATAGCTTTAACAAAAACTGAAACTGAATGTGATAGTTTCAGTGTTTGTAACTAGCAGGCTGTCTTATAGTTAGCTTTAAAACCAAAACTGCAGCTAAATACAATAGTTCCAATATTCGACGCTAGGAGAATGCATAACAAATAGATTCGATAAAAACCGAAATTGGATATGTAGTGGATCTTAACTACGAACACCTTCGGCTGAACAGAATATATTGTATTACGCATATTATTAAACCACTCATAATATGTTTGTTTACACAGGTTTATAACGCTAAAACCCGTGTTTCCGTACTCAGGGTGGGTACAGCAGAAATAGCCCACAGTATAGCTTTGTGGTTACGAACAAAACAATGCTAGTATAGAATGCAACAAAGGCATGGTAGCAGAAGACGTTGCTTTGTTTCAGCGGCGAAAACATTTAAGAAATTCCTTATTGTCGACTGTACATCTAGAGGCCCGGCATGGCCAAGCGTGTTAAGGCGTGCGACTCGTAATCTGAGGGTCGCGGGTTCGCATCCCCGTAGCGCCAAACATGCTCGCCCTTTCAGCCGTGGGGGCGTTATAATGTGACGGTCAATCCCACTATTCGTTGGTAAAAGAGTAGCCCAAGAGTTGGCGGTGGGTGGTGATGACTAGCTGCCTTCCCTCTAGTCTTACACTGCTAAATTAGGGACGGCTAGCACAGATAGCCCTCGAGTAGCTTTGTGCGAAATTCAAAAACAAACAAACAAATGTACATCTAGATTTTACAGAGTGTCATAGCTGATAAGAATGTTCGAGAAGTTGCGGTCCAAAAGAAAGCATGATGGATACGTTATTTGTCCCTTGCATGTGCCCAGGGATGACCAACAGCACGTGCGTGACGTTATTTTGTTTCAGTATAGGACGAAGCAAAGAGTAGGCGGTAGGTGGACCTCTAGCTATTAATCTCTGTGTGCGACTAAGTTTTTCCGTTCACCACACAACAATATTAATCGTAAGTGCCTCTACCAAAGAAAAACGAGTATATTAACATTTACATTTTATTTACGTGAAGATTCGCATAAGGAAAGAAAACGTCTCGTGCAGTAGAATGTTTAGTGCAAGAGAAAACGATTATTCGACCCAGATAAAACCGTAATCGGAAACCCAGAAAACCCACAGTTAAAGGTCTATCAGTTTTTGGCTACTTAATCAATAACCTGCGTCAAAGAAGAAAAAATAGTCTATGTGACTCTATATTCAGTACACTTTACTACCGTATAATATTTTTTGAATATCTAAACGTTATTTAATTTAAAATTTGGTTGCTGTTATTCGAATCAAACAGCGTATTATTTTAAACTTCTCGAGATAAATATTTTAACAACTTTAGTCCCCCGTTGTGACAACGGTAAGACTAAAATTACGGGTTCGACTCCTCTCGGTAGATACAGTAGATAGCCCCATGTGTCTTTGTTATAAGACAACACGTGGACACAGACTTAACTCTGATATTAGAAGGGTTCAGGCCGTTAGTGACTGGATTGTTTTGTTGTTTTTTTGCGGTTGTAGGAAACCTTTACGATCTTTCTCTGGGAAGATCAACAATATATTTCACTTCTGGTCTTGTAAAGTGGTTATAAAAATAACATCAACAATATATTTCACTTCTGGTCTTGTAAAGTGGTTATAAAATGACATCAACAATATATTTCACTTCTGGTCTTGTAAAGTGGTTATAAAATAACATCAACAATATATTTCACTTCTGGTCTTGTAAAAGTGGTTATAAAAATGACATCAACAATATATTTCACTTCTGGTCTTGTAAAAGTGGTTATAGCATCAACAATATATACCACTTCTGGTCTTGTAAAAGTGGTTATAAAAATGACATCAACAATATATTTCACTTCTGGTCTTGTAAAAGTGGTTATAAAAATAACATCAACAATATATTTCACTTCTGGTCTTGTAAAGTGGTTATAAAAATAACATCAACAATATATTTCACTTCTGGTCTTGTAAAAGTGGTTATAAAAATGACATCAACAATATATTTCACTTCTGGTCTTGTAAAGTGGTTATAAAAATAACATCAACAATATATTTCACTTCTGGTCTTGTAAAAGTGGTTATAAAATAACATCAACAATATATTTCACTTCTGGTCTTGTAAAGTGGTTATAAAAATGACATCAACAATATATTTCACTTCTGGTCTTGTAAAAGTGGTTATAAAAATGACATCAACAATATATTTCACTTCTGGTCTTGTAAAAGTGGTTATAAAAATAGCATCAACAATATATTTCACTTCTGGTCTTGTAAAAGTGGTTATAAAAATAACATCAACAATATATTTCACTTCTGGTCTTGTAAAAGTGGTTATTAAAATAACATCAACAATATATTTCACTTCTGGTCTTGTAAAAGTGGTTATAAAAATAACATCAACAATATATTTTAGTCCTGGTCTTGTAAAAGTGGTTATAAAGGTAACAAAGAAGTAGCTTGGAAGATAATACGTTGCGGCCATCTGTCAGTTATTATAGAATAATAGGTTCCCTTTAAATTACAAAATGTCTATTATGAAATCTTCTAAGTGCATCTAATAGACATCCTGAGGAAACTGTATTTTTCCAGCATAGAATTGACTGGAATCCGCTCAGTGCGCCCTGCCGTGTCACAATTACAGCCTTCCGCTAATAGGTACTTACCACAGGTCGTAGCCCTCTTTAAAAGCCCTGTTATTTTCGGGCTCACCATATCGGTAAAATGAGGGTTTGTTTTTTCTACTAAAAGACTTCTGGGTCTGGCTGTACCTTGACGGGAACACTCGGCACACGAAATAGAGACAGACCTTGGTACAGAGACTATATATGGCTGATTATTCGCTGTCCACTATTTTATTATCTAGCTCACACAAAACATCAAACGTATAAGTACAGATGAAAGTTCACAAGATATATTTTTCGTTACTCTAGCTAAATATTATATAATCAGTGTTAGAAAACTTTTTTTCAGCTGAACAGGTTGATTTGAGTTTCTTGCCTGTTTATGACGTACAGATAAAAAAGAAAACAAGTTTTGATTATTCGAGATATTTAATACACAATAATATGTATGTATAATATGTATTAATAAACAATATGTATGTATGATATGTATTAATACACAATAATATGTATGTATAATATGTATTAATATACAGTAATATGTAAGCCTATTTTATCTTTTCTATTCTAAACTTGTTCGTCGTTGTTCAGAACGTTATAACATTGTTTGTCCTCTGATACAAACTACAACAAATATCTTTACTGAAGCGCATTTCATTGCATAATAACGTTATTTTCGTATTTCTCTTTTTTGTGATGACCCCGCATGGCCAGGTGGGTCAAGGCGTTCAACTCGTACTGTGAAGGCTGCGGGTTCGAATCCCCGTCACACCAAACATGCTCGCCCTTTCAGCTGTGGGAGTATTATAATGTGACGGTCAATCCCACTATTTGTTGGTAAAAGAGTAGCCCAAGAGTTGGCGGTGGCTTGTGATGACTAGCTGCCTTCCCTCTAGTCTTACGCTGCTAAGTTAGAGACGGCTAATGCAGGTAGCCCTCGTGTAGCTTTGCGCGAAATTACAGAAAACAAACTTTTTGTAATGTATGTGATTATGACGCCCCCATGGATGATTCTGAAATAATAATAAAGAATCAAAATATGCATTCACTTTTACACATATTCTCAGCTGTGAATGGGCCTTAAAAATAATAAGAACGAAAATACGTATATTTTATCACCTTCGCCTGTTTCTGACGAAAATTTAAATTTAATTTGTGATATAAATCCTCCGTGTTATTAGGGTTTGTTGGAACGTGAACTACAAACCTATTATAATTACTACGAGTAGTATTTAATTCTAAATCTGACTGTTGTAAGACAGAACTTGCCCTCTGCCCTATCTCTGGTGGCACAGCGGAATGTCCGCGGACTTACAATGCTGGAAAACGGGTTTCGTCGCTACTCGTGGTGGGCAGACCACAGATAGCCTATTGTGTAGCTTTGTGCTTAACTTTAAACAAAGACGGAATTTGCATCAACCTAAGTTGTTTTCGTGTCACCATAGCAACGTTAAGAAGATTATTTACTTATATTACGTTTAAATAACTGCTTCATCTAAAATCCCTAGTATTTTTAAATTACATTAAAGTTATTTCTAAATAATTACATTTTTTCTGTCAAACAAAACTAACGACCATCGAGTTCGTATTAAAGAAAGGTTTATTATGCCTACACATCTATAGATGCGCTGTTAACTCGGTATAATAAATTTGTGTTGTTGAGGCTTTATATTAAACTGTTATGGTAACCAAATCTATATCTTTCAAATCAAATTATTTACTCTGATATATTTAGAAATTGCACCCGACAGCCAGGTGGTTAGGGCGCTCGACTCGTAATATGAAGGTCGCGGGTTGGAATCCCCATCACATAAAACATGCTCGCCCTTCCAGCCGTGGGGCGTTATAAATGTAACGGTCAATCCCACTATTCGTTGGTAAAAGTAAAGAGTAGG
>NC_134826.1:52489799-52558727 GCF_004210375.1 Tachypleus tridentatus | reverse complement strand
ATTAACATGTATACAGTTAAATCATTACTGTTGGTCTAAATGTAGCTAACTTGGAAATGTATTATTTTACGTGAAGAGAAATGGTTTGGCCCTAAAATGCAGAAATTGATAGTATTAGAAATATTTATAGCACAAACATAATTAAAATGTATATTTACCTTTGTTGGTTGATTTTGCTTTTATGTCTAGTGTGTGTATAATGTTTTCTACGGTTTGTGGAGGAAACTTATTGATGTTGATGAAGTAAAAGTAAATATATCTCACGAATCAAAAAATCACAAAACCATACCATATACTCCCGACATCAGCAGAAAAATAGCCAACATTTGGCAAAAACTAGTAACAAAATATGACATTCCAGTTAATACCAAGTTTATTCAAAAACCAGGCACAATATTGAGGTCTATACTATGTAAAAACTACACTGACAAACATCACACCAACATTATTTATAAAATACATTGTGATAACTACCACGACTTCTATATTGGAGAAACAATTAGAAAAATGGAAACCAGATTCAAAGAATACAAAAAGTCACCTTCACACGTTTTCGAACACTGCAAGTCAAATAAACACAACATAACCATAGAAAACACTCAAATACTAAACAAAGAAAAAACATAAACAAACGCAAAATTAAAGAAGCCTTACTTATACAACAACTTAAGCCCAAAATAAACCAATACAAAGGAACACCTTTATATCTATATTAAAATATAATATAATAAATAATAATTAAAAATATATATAAAATTGTATAGTCAACATCTAAGCCCACCCTCAACACTCCGACACTCATTACACAACCCCTTTCAAACATATGGTCAGCTTCCGGTCAGCTATCTCTCTCTTTCTTTGTGAACCCGACGATGACCGAAGAAGGTCGAAACGTTGTTCACTCTACGTAAAAAATTTTTTCAACCCAAACGAGCCGTTTTTACTTATATATTTCTTTACAAGTGGGTTTTCTCGACATCACTGGTTATCATTAAATGTGAGTCTGTTTGTTTGTTTATTTTGAATTTCGCTCAAAGCTACATGAGAGCTATCTTTCCTAGTTGTCCCTAATTTAGCAGTGTAAGACTAGAGGGAAGGCAGCTAGTCATCACCACCCACCACCAACTCTTGGGCTACTCTTTTACCAACGAATAGTGAGATTGACCGTGACATTATAACGTCCTCATGGCTGAAAGGGCGAGCTCGTTTGCTGTGATGGGGATTCGAACCCGCAACCCTCGGATTAGGAGTCGAGTGCCTTGACCACCGGGCCATGCCGGGCCAAAATGTGAGTCATAACCAGCGCTAATGGGGGACAGGTCCCCTCATTACTGATTTCCCCCAACAGCTAACACCATCCATTAGTTTAATTTTAGATTTGATTCTATAAGTCTCATTATTCCTTTATACGTCTCTTTCCAGCTCTAGACTGATTTTATATTTTATATATGAGCCAGACCTCGTCTCTAGTTAAGAAATTTTTGTCGGTTTCTTTGGAATTACGCACAGAGCTATACAATGGGCTATCTGTGCCACTAGTTAACTGACGTGAGCAAGTTTAGTCATGACAGAGGTGAATCTTCGTTGGCTTAATGTGCTCGTTAGAAAAAAATTTTGTTTTAATAAATAAGGTCTGTGTTGTACTTGACAACCCAACAAACTACAATGACAGTACACTATGTAACAATGATATATCATTCCATTTTTCACACATTTCTGAATATTAGGAAACAGTGAACACCCAAAACCACTTTAATATTTATATCATTCATGAAAAATGAATCCTAAACACTCCGGGAGAAAACGCATTCTCTGTTTTCCGAAAGTTTTTGATCGATAAAACTAGTGTTTCATGACAACGTGGGAGACCAGTTAGATAGTCGCGTGGTTGAACAGTTCGTCACGCGACTGCACGTCACTGCTACTTCTGAGGTATAGAGTTGGATATCGATTCTTTTCCAGTTTTGTTTACAGGTTTAGAAATTTTACTTACATGCAAGGTAGAAGGTGTGCAATTCCGTTTAATTTAGAGCAGGGGAGGATAGGTGGCGTGTCAGTTTCTTCACGTTCGCTTACCTAGTCATACACGTGGGGTTCTGCTTTTGGAACAGTGTCTCTCACGCGACCTTAGCGCTCTATTTCACAGCTCTTCGAGATAGACGTTTAGGTACACTAACGAACCAAGCGAAGGTGTGAAAAGGTGAGTTTTTTAATTATCAAATTCAACTAACGCCTGACACTGTTTATTGTTACACGTATCTAATCATAGGTTTCAGTTGAGAAAACAACAACAATAAACAAAGATAATTCTACGCCCTCACGATGTCAGGTATCAGTTGTCTCTTGACAAGTTTTCGATACTGCTTTTATATATTTATTAACTTTTGTAACTAATAAGGAACTTTTTTGTAAATACGTTTTGAAAAATTTCTTGAGATGGTTTCTTTGAAATTAAGAAAAAATCAACACCATGGGCTATCTGTGCACGAGTATCGAACTGCGGATTCTAGCGTTGTAAGTCCGCTGACATACCGTTGAGACGTTAGAGGGCTTTTTATGTCTGATTTTTATTATTTATTGTCGAAGCTAAAACAAGAAAATTATTTTCATGGATGGGACAATCTCTAGATGTCATTCAAAGCACTAAGTAAGCGCTTGTTTTTTACGTAGTTTTAAATATATTTTCTAAACGTTAAAATACTGATAAACACACGTTAAAACTTTAAAATACTGATAAACACACGATAAAACTTTAAAATACAGATACGCACATTGATAAACTTTCAAATACTGACACACACATGATAATAAACTTTAAAATACTGATGCACACACGTTAATAAACTTTAAAACAATGTGACAAACACGTTAATAAACTTTTAAATACTGATGCACACACGTTAATAAACTTTAAAACAGTGTGACAAACACGTTAATAAACTTTTAAATACTGATGCACACACGTTAATAAACTTTAAAACAATGTGACAAACACGTTAATAAACTTTAAAATACTTATACACACACGTTAATAAACTTTAAAATGCTGATACACACACGTTAATAAACCTTAAAATACTGATATACACACGTTAATAAACTTTAAAATACTGACACACACATGTTAATAAACTTTAAAATACTGATACAAACAAGTTGATAAACTTTAAATTTTTTAATAAAGTTTAAAAAGTTTTAATTCTATCTTCTCAACTTATATATTTTAATCAAAGTTAATTCCACGATGTTTGTTCAGTGTTATTGATTCTCTGAAGGGATGGAAAGTTTCGATTCTGAACACCAGGGTCTCCGACTTAAACAAATCGCCTTAGGTGTTCTTCCGGAGGTCAGAAAGGTACCGGAAGAAGAACAGATGGTAAGCTTCAACCTTCTCAGGGGAAACCTATTTAAAATTTTAGCTTTATCAAAAGAGGAGACCGATAAGAAACCAGGTGAAACCGGTCACGATGTCAGTGATGAGTCCGATGAGATATCACCCGTGAAATCGAGAGGGGTCCGAAGTAGAAAAAAGAAAAACGTATCTTCTTCTTCTGGACACAGGGAACAGAAAACAAGTCCTAAAAAAGGCATAAAAGGTCAACGTCCAATTGGTTCGGCAAAATCCGAAAGTTCCAGACAGATAAAACATCAGATGCCGAAAGCTTTATCCAAGCAAAGTCCAATAAGTGAATCTGCTGAGAAACTGAAAAACATAAAGCGTAGAAATAAAATGGAAGAATCTACTGAAAGAATAAATAAACACGGAACGGAAAGGTAAGGAATCACATAAAAACATTCGTCAGTATATGTGTCAGGTGTTGTGATTGGTTGTTAGCGTTCTGTTCTGATTGGTGGAGTGTATTCATCAATTGTAACCAGTTGTTGATCCTTGGTTCTAATTGGTGGAGTGTACTCGTTAGCTGTGATTGGTTATTGTTCCTTGGATTGTACCAATCATCTGTGTCTTCTATTTTCTGATGGTTACCTCTTTCCTTGACGTAGAAGCAATAAAACATTTTCGCTGTATCAGGGAAAAAAACAAACAAACTAGGTACCTAAAAACAATTAATAATAGTTTCGAACAGCTATCATGTCTCATGAACAGTTAGTAATGCTGCTATGTGGTAAAAGTATTCTTCCTGATGGTTAAAAACCCTTCCGAACGCTTAACAGCTACGCCCAAGTAGTTAACGAATGATCTTCCATAATACGTGAATACTCTCGCACACTTAATAGCCTGGCGTGGCCTGATGGTTAATGTGCTTGGTTCCCAAACTGTGGGTCGCTGAATCGAAACTTGTCGTCGAATATGCTTGCTTTTTTCTTCGTAGTGGTATTTGAAAGTGACGGTCAATCCCATTATTTGTTGTTAAAGAATCACCCAAGAGTTGGCGAAGATAGCCCTCGTGTAGCTTTGTGCGAAATTCAACAAACAAACAAAAACAGTTAATGGTACACCAGATCAGTTAACGAAACTCCCAAACAGTTATTAGGCCTAACTACTCAAGAACAGTTTCTGATATTTTTCAACAGTATGCGAACAGTCTTGAACGATTAACAAAATTTCGAACAGATAACGTTAGGCCTAGTATAAGTTATTTGGCTTCTGTGAATGAATAAAGGCATCTGGCAGCTTACCAGAAAATCCTAATACAGGCCTACTTTGTGGAGAAACTTAAAAGAAATGATTAAACATTTCTGTTGCCGAAATTTTTCTTAAACAATAAATAAAATTAATTAATTACTGTCAGTTGGGCAAATATTTATGAGAATATTTCGTGGTATTTTAAGGAATTGCAGAGAAATTCGATATAAGTCTATGTTTCATGATCCATACCTTCCAGTTCTCATGTAATCAAAATCGCAAAAATAAGTAATTTATAAAGTAGGTTTCTAGTTAGATTTATTCCTCATAGATTTGATTTTATTTGATCGAAAATGCATTAGTAAAAATGATACCTAGTGAGGAAAAGATACTATGGAGACACCAGTAATACACTAAGCATGTTCGGAAAAAACATCTGACCACATTCAAAACAAGCCTGGTGATAAACTATAACGTACACAGATTACTTGTTGATTGCTCTCTTTAGTTTAATTGAACATTATTAAAATTGTTTGATATCCATACGTGTACCTATTGTCTTCAGTTATTCCAAATTGTCCTTTACCTCTATTGAAAAGTGTCAGTATATTTCATATGAATGAAATACGTTTAGTTTTAACTTGCACGGATGCTGTATGGCTTGGTGGTTGAGGCGGTTCACGAGCAATCTCAGGATTACGGGTTCAAATCCCCCTCATCGAACCAGGTCGCTGTTTCAGCAGTAGGGACGTTTTATTTTGGCGGTGAATCCCACTATTCGGTAGTAAAAGAGATTGCGATAGGTAGCGTCTTCCAGTGTAAAATTATGGACGGCTATCGCATCTAATGCTCGTGTAGCTTTTCAAGAAATTCTAAATCTTTGATGTGTGAATAGATTCTGACAAGATTCTGTGGAAAATAAGTTTAAATTTATATACAACGAAGTTCACTCAATACACTACCAGACGTACCGACAGCCAGATAAAACTTCATCTTCTACAATGAGGATCAAAACGTGACTGACATGTTCCAGATTGTGGGTTAAAACTTAACTGACATTTTTAAACTGTGGGTTAAAACATGACTGACATTTTTAGACTGTGGGTTAAAACGTGACTGACATTTTTAGACTGGGTTAAAACGTGACTGACATCTTCCAGGTTGTGGGTTAAAACTTAACTGACATGTTCCAGATTGTGGGTTAAAACGTAACTGATATGTTTCACACTGTGGGTGAAAACTCGACTAATTGCATGTTCCAGATTGTGGGTTAAAACTTAACTGGCATGTTTCATACTGTGAGTTAAAACTTGACTGACATTTTTAGACTGGGTTAAAACGTGATTGACATGTTCCAGATTGTGGGGTAAAACTTAACTGACATGTTTCATACTGTGGGTTAAAACTTGACTGATTGACATATTCCAGACTCTGAGTTAAAACTTTATTGTTATTTAAATTTAATTGGTACACTTTTCCTTTGATAGAACAATGGGCTATTTTTCATTTTTTTTTCGCTTCCCGCTAGTACAGCGGTAAGTCTACGGATTTGCAATGCTAAAAGCAGGTATTCGATTCCCCTCGTTGAGCTGAGCAGAGTGCCTGATGTGGCTTTGCAATAAGAAAGCACAAACAAAACACATATTTCTTTGTTATATCTCACTTCAAGATTTAGAAATATAAAGTAAAAATTATGAAGATATATTCTGTATTTCTCTTTATGAAAATCATACATTTAACTTTAAACACATATCGAAGAAGGTAACAGTTGAAGACCTTCATAGTTTTTGGTCAAATGTCCACATAATAAAAACAGAAATAAAAACAGACGTCAGCGCCCTCACCCTGCAAACTGTTAAAATTTCTCGATGAACTAAAGTGTTAGTGTAACATCAGAAATGCCATAACCTCAAAGTAAGTGAAAGCATGCCTAACCACGACCTCTATAATCCATGGTTCGCGTCCCTTTGCGGCAAAATATTGCTCAGCACTTTGATACTGTAGATGCATTATGAGGGTGGCAGTCAAACCCCACCATTTGATGAATGTTTGCAGAAGATGGTTCTGGCCACCTGCCTTCCTTCTAGTTTGTCACTTCAAAATTATGAAGAGAAAGAACGTCTAGAATGAAGCTCTTGTTGCCACTTTTAAATAAGGTTCTATCGAAACATTTAATGTAAATATTCCAAACAACGTCTGTGAAAGTGTTCCCAATATTTTACTATAACGATAGATCACATACCACCATATTTTGTAAGTAAGCGAAATTCATTATTCTTGTGTCCGGCATGGCCAGGTGATAAGAGCGATCGATTCACAATCTGAGCATCGCGAATTCGAATCTCCGTCACATCAAACATGCTCGCCCTTTCAGCCGTGATGCGTTATAATTTACAGTCAATCCCAGTATTCATTGATAAAAAGTAGCCCAAAAGTTGGCGGTGGTCGATGATGACTAGCTGCATTCCCTCTAGTCTTACACTGCTAAATTAGAGACGGTTAGCGCAGATAGCCATCGTGTAGCTTTGCGCGAAATTCAAAACAATCTTTCTTCTCAATTTGAGCGCCCCCAAGTGGCACCGCGGTATGTCTGCGGACTTACAACTCTAGAAGCTGGGTTTATACATCTGTGGTGAGTAAAGCACAGATAGTTATAAAGATGTTTCGTGTTTAGTTTCACATGCACATTTTAGGTATTTTTAAAGACGTTTCTTCTTTAGTTTCATACGTTAAGTTTGGGTGTTTTAAAAGTTGTTTATTGTTTAGTTTCATACGTTAAGTTTGGGTATTTTAATAGTTGTTTATTGTTTAGTTTCATACGTTAAGTTTTGGTATTTTAAAAGTTGTTTATTGTTTAGTTTCATACGTTAAGTTTGGGTATTTTAATAGTTGTTTATTGTTTAGTTTCATACGTTAAGTTTTGGTATTTTAAAAGTTATTTATTGTTTAGTTTCATACGTTAAGTTTGGGTATTTTAATAGTTGTTTATTGTTTAGTTTCATACGTTAAGTTTTGGTATTTTAAAAGTTGTTTATTGTTTAGTTTCATACGTTAAGTTTTGGTATTTTAAAAGTTGTTTATTGTTTAGTTTCATACGTTAAGTTTTGGTATTTTAAAAGTTATTTATTGTTTAGTTTCATACGTTAAGTTTTGGTATTTTAAAAGTTATTTATTGTTTAGTTTCACGTGTATATTTTTTATTTTTAAATATGTTTCTTCTTTAATTTGTTAGCTTTTCTTGAAAACTTTTCATGCCTGTTTTCACATAATATTTTTTTGGGGGGAATTTCACACAAAGCTACTCGAGGGCTATCTGTGCTAGCCGTCCCTAATTTAACAGTGTAAGACTAGAGGGAAGGCAGCTAGTCATCACCACCCACCGTCAACTCTTGGGCTACTCTTTTACCAACGAATAGTGGGATTGACCATCACATTATACACCCCCACGGCTGGGAGGGCGAGCATGTTTAGCGCGACGCGGGTGCGAACCCGCGACCCTCGGATTACGAGTCGCACGCCTTACGCGCTTGGCCATGCCGGGCCTCATAATAAGTCAGCTTTTCTTCCTCCTCTTCATTTAAAGTTTGACAAAGGTGGAAAAGAAGTGAACACAATAATAGTTTAGGAATCAGACTAACAGCAATATTACGCGACACGTAATATCTTGGGCTACTCTTTTACCAACGAATAGTGGGATTGGCCGTAACATTATAACGCCCCCACGGCTGAAAAGACGAGCATGCTTGGTGTGACGGGAATTCGAACCCGCGTAAGAGTCATTCCATGTTAAATCATCCAGGGCCATGAGAACAGTTCATTTCTTGATTTCTTCATAAATGACACCAACACATCAGAATGTTCATCTTTTATGTTTCCCACATATCATTCATGATTGTATATACATGCCACATATTTCCCTGGCTGATAATTGTCATTGCTATCATTAGACCCTATTTGAGCTGCTGTAGCATCACTTTTACTGTTACTACCAACAGTTACAACTGTGTACACATCATCATCTGATAGCCTTCTCATGTACAATTTGTTGGTAGAATAAAGCTATAGTGTGACCCAATACCTACCACAGTTTTGTGTTTTTCATAGTGCTCAAGTAGATCAAACTTTACACAATTCTGCAGGACTGATTCCTGATTGATAAGAAAGAACTGAATGTGGTCCTTTGCCTAATGGTACATATCAGAGACACTTAAAATTTGATAATTTATTATTTTTCACAACCTTGATTTTTTGAAGATCATTTTCAGAGATGTAAGAATATATGGTAAAGGCTGATTAGAATATTTCAATGGGATTCATAGATTATTTCAAAATTGTATGGATATATTTGCACACAGTAACACACCTGAATTGAAGTTGTTTTTTTCAAATAAACAACGTATGGTCAGAGGATACTTTAAAAATTTATAACTCAAAAAACAGGTTGAACTCCATCCTGATTTTTTTTGTAGATCATATTCAGAGATGTAAGAATATATGGTAAAAATCTGAAAAAGCTGAATAACTGGTGACATGGTAAAACTGTGGCCTGAAGTAGGGCTATTTTTAGCTAAATCATAAAAAGTTCTATGCAGCTAAATTTTTTTTACAGGAGATTTAATAGACTTTTAATTACAAAAATTGCTGATTTATCAACTGATATGTTATAGGAAATTTGAAAACAAAATTCAGCTTTGTATCACATTAAGTTTTAGAGCTATGGCTTATTAAATAAACCAATGTTTTTTACAATTTTGGGTTTTCAGGTGATTTTACAGCCTCACTATGAAAATTCTAAGAGAGATAAACTTGGTTTGAGGCCATTGTTTAATTCTGCGAGATTAATTCAGTCAGTGCAGCAAATTTCAGCCTTCTACCACCATTACTCTTGCAGCTTCAAGCAGCCAAAGTTGCCTGAAAATGAACTCGCCAAAATTAAAAAAAAAATTAATTAAATTTTACAGGTCTATAAATCAGAAACTATTATAGATATTGATCTAATCTTTGGCAATATTTCATTATATGGGTAGATGAGCACATGTGAATTTTTTCAAGGCATTCTGAGGGGGTCACCTAGAAAATTTTCCAAAATCTGAATGATTTGACATGGAATGACCCGTAATCAGTCTTATTATGATGTAATATGACACACATGCCTTTTAAATGTGATTCGTCGCCAGCTAATATATTCTTCCCTCGTATTAAACGCAAAGAGACTTTCAGACCTCGCCTAAAACTGTTTTAGAAAGGAAACAAAAAACATGACTAAAAAAAGAAGTCAAATATCGTACAGAGTACATTGGTGTAATGAAATATCACAGTCTATGTTCCTTTAAAATAAATAACCCTCTAAATAAACACGTAATACACTTAACCATAACGAAAACTACACTTATCGCTCAGAGTTAAATTTGGGGTTGATGTTAAATCAACTGAAACCAGCATGTGTGAAGAAAGTATTAATTTTGTTTACGGAAATTGATTTCATTCAATTTTGATGTAATAAAATATTTCAAATAAATTAAAACTGTTCAAGATTTACGATAATACCCGCCTTATGTATCCACAAATGTAGGTTTACACAACTCAGCTATACAATGACTTATGTTTCGAGTCTGCGTCTTCTACACGTGTAGTTTGCTAGCTGTTCAGGTTCAGGTTGAAACGACCTTCATTAGAAACATATCTAGCATGTATAATACACAACATCTGTACTCCACCTCCATTTATGTTTTGCTGTTACTAACATACCAGATCCACGTGTGTATATATCACTGTTACTAACGTAACAGACCAACCACGTGTGTGTATGTTATTCTTACTAACATAACAGACCCACCACGTGTGTGTATGTTATTCTTACTAACGTAACAGACCCACCACGTGTGTGTATGTTATTCTTACTTACATAACATGCACACACGTGGTGAGTCTGTTATTCTTAGTAACGTAACAGATCAACCACGTGTGTGTATGTTATTCTTACTAACGTAACAGATCCACCACGTGTGTGTATGTTATTCTTACTAACGTGACAGATCCACCACGTGTGTGTATGTTATTGTTACTAACGTAACAGACCCACCACGTGTCTATATTGCTGTTCTGTGTAATTGTTTTAATATATTCCACAAGTCTAGTAACTTGTTACGGTTCATCGAAACGTTTAATTTCCTGATAAATCATAATATTTCGCTTTATTTCATATATCACGTTGTTACGATACGTCGAAACGTTTAATAAATATCCTTGCAAATCGAAGTTGACTTGCTGAACGCTTAAGTGAAGCACTTTGTTGGAGGAGGTTAAAATTCAACCCCTCTCCCCTCTCCAGGTCAAGACTGCCAGCGGTGAACAATTTCTCACGTGTGTGAAAACTATATCCGTTGTGGCAGTGAAACAGTTACTGAGTCAACGGAAATAAGAAAACCGATTTAATGTTACAGTTTGTGGTTTAATTTACTCGAAAAGATTGGAATTATAGACATATCGCGTGACTTAACAAACGTTGATGAAAAACTAAAACCACAGTTATCTTATTAAATACGCTTGGGGAGACATGCGCAGTAGATTTATCCTTCCTGTCAAAATGAGGTTAGTAATCGTTAGTAAACGTAGAATATTTGATTTATAATCGTGTATAAACTGTGTGCCTTCCGTAGGATGTAACATCAGTTAGTCTTCTATGTGAGGCAGGTTACACTGGCTACTAAAGTTACAGAAACAGAAAAATATAGATCATTTAGAATCAAGAAACATAATGAATTCATAATGAGAAAAATATGTACAAAACTGAGACTTGAAAAACAGTTACAGAATAATGGAACATTTACAAGAAGTTCCTGCAGAGGGCGTTTTAATAAGTTAAACAAGAAAGAGGTTACGGTAGTAACTTATTATTTTCATGTCCACCATCATGTTATTTTAATGGCTTCCAGTAACACAGCGGCTTGTATAAACTCACAGATGATAAGGTAAACAAGGACCGTTACTTGTATAAACACAAGTGATAAGGTGAAACACGATTGTTACTTGTAAAAACACACCAAAAGACAAGGTAAACAAGGAACGTTACTTGTAAAAACACACCAAAAGACAAGGTAAACAAGGAACGTTACTTGTAAAAACACACCAAAGACAAGGTAAACAAGGACCGTTACTCGTAAAAACACACCAAAAGACAAGGTAAACAAGGAACGTTACTCGTAAAAACACACCAAAAGACAAGGTAAACAAGGAACGTTACTTGTAAAAACACACCAAAAGACAAGGTAAACAAGGACCGTTACTCGTAAAAACACACCAAAAGACAAGGTAAACGAGGACCGTTACTCGTAAAAACACACCAAAAGACAAGGTAAACAAGGAACGTTACTCGTAAAAACACACCAAAAGACAAGGTAAACAAGGAACGTTACTCGTAAAAACACACCAAAAGACAAGGTAAACAAGGAACGTTACTTGTAAAAACACACCAAAAGACAAGGTAAACAAGGACCGTTACTCGTAAAAACACACCAAAAGACAAGGTAAACGAGGACCGTTACTCGTAAAACACACCAAAAGACAAGGTAAACAAGGAACGTTACTCGTAAAAACACACCAAAAGACAAGGTAAACAAGGAACGTTACTTGTAAAAACACACCAAAAGACAAGGTAAACAAGGAACGTTACTTGTAAAAACACACCAAAAGACAAGGTAAACAAGGAACGTTACTTGTAAAAAGACACCAAATGACAAGGTAAATAGTAAATCAATGTTCGGTGCTTATTCTTGTTTGACAAGTTTTGTTTGTCATACATTCCCAACGTGAGGATCAAACGTTAAAACTGATCGATACATTTGAAAGAAAAGGTCCAAATATGAAGCGTTTTCGAATGGTTGACTAAAGCCCTCGGTTTTAGGTCTTTCTCTGAAATGTATTTTGTCTTCTGGTGAAATCCTGTGTTTTAACTCGTTAGCATGATGCTAACCGATGTTCTAAAACAAGCGTTTCTTATCGAAGTGGTGTTTAACATTGTAGTTACAGGTTTTTTTCCTCACCGTTGTGCTTTCTTCTTCTTCTTTTATTTCTTAGACAAAAATAATTGATGTGGTTCTCCAGTCAGTTATAGACAGTTTAATTTTAAAACTGATATTGTCTAATGTTAAATATCGGACCATTTATTTAAACATCAAATAATGTGTTGAAGAAGCGAAGTGAAGCCATTTTTCAATTTAGAAAGCTTTTTACGTGCCACGAATTGCCACAACTTGACGTTGTTACCATGGTTTCACAAGTCTCCGTTAGCGATAATGAAACAGAAGCGGATAAACGTTCCAGTATCAAGACCTGCCAGGACCCAGACCTTTCTACCACATTACGTAGACCTTCGTCGCCATGTAGACTCCAGGAAAAATTTGCAAAACAGCCTAAAAGACGGAGTAAGTGAGAGATAGAATAATATTAATACGAATTATTTATGTCTTTTCTGTTTGTTCGAAGGTAAAAAAAAGGATTGGTATGGTCAAGTGGTTAGGGCGCTCGACTCGTAATCTGAGGGTCGCAGGTTCGAATATTCATCACACCAAACATGCGCGCCCTTTCAGCTGTGAAGCGTTATAATGTGACGGTCAATCCCACTATTCGTTGGTAAAAGAGTAGCCCAAGAGTTGGCTGCCTTCCCTCTAGTCTTACACTGTTAAATTAGGGACGGCTAGTATAGATAACTCTCGTGTAGTTTTGCGCGAAATTCACAACGAACAAATTTTCCGTACGGTCTAGACACATCAGAGATCCAAAACTTGTTAAGGATATAATTAACTGATATATAAATCTCTTTAGATTAATCTGGTGAAACTCACTAGAAAATTGTTTATTATCATGTTTTCACACCTTCTCTCTCCGAAAAGAAAAGCTCAAGACAGGGGCCATTCATTTGATTAACTATTAGATTTGCTCCCTTTGTCCAAAATTCAGACGTGATTTGTCAGTGAGAGGTTCAAGTGAAACCTCAGTGTCAAATATATAAAATTGCATCTATCACCTGATTATTCCAGTTCATGTGTGGTAGTTATTATAACTGAATCTTCATAATACTCACATACGTAGTACATAGGTTGTAGTATTACATCGTGGATTTGGGGTCAGTGACCATTCTTTTAAAGCCTACAATATTACCTCATACATTAATGATGTGGTCACGTAGTAATAAAAATTGTACAGGTAAACCAAGATGATTTATACAACGATCTATACATTCAATTACCATGTTATAATAGGCGTTCATGAACAACCCAAACTGGTACATTGTTCACGTCTTGTTAATACGGAACGTTTATTTTTGGACATCATGTTAACATGGAACAAAGCCAATTGACAAGAGTTTAGACATAATGTTAACATGGAACAAAGCTAATTGACAAGAGTTTAGACATAATGTTAACATGGAACAGAGCCAATTGAAAGACTTTAGACATCATGTTAACATGGAACAGAGCCAATTGAAAGACTTTAGACATCATGTTAACATGGAACAGAGCCAATTGAAAGATTTTAGACATCATGTTAGAACTGAAATTGAGTGATTAAACTTTATACAAACCTAACTGTTCATGTAGTTTGTTAATATAAGTAACTTCTTTGCGACTATTGTAACCTAACCTATTTGATAACTTCTGATATCGGTGAAAACCAGTAAACATACAACATATTTATTGGGTTTACCACGTTTTCACACAAACCTGCTTGAGTTTCACCCACAATTAGTTGTTAATACATTCACTCGCGTGAAAGTTTTCCAGAACGCGAGGTTTTCCAGGTCTCGAATTGAAGAGAAGTCTAGATGAAAGAATTGTGACGAGAGAATCATGAGTTTTATACACAGATCGAGAGTTCTAAAATAATGGCATAAAACTGTAATCATAAAATAAGTGACAGCCTATGTTAACAATTCAGAACAGAAACAGATCGATAGTAGAAATGTTCGAAGCGCACGCCTTTTCTCTACGTTCATTTAATAAAGTTTTTAATTATTTCGCATGTGGTTCTCCGAAAAAGCCTCACTAGCACGAAAACCGTCGTAATAAATTCAATAATTGAATATTTCGAGGAAGTATTGTAGGAACTTCTGAAATGAAATATCTGTTTTAAGTGTCAAAAATACGTTTATTTTATAACTAAGAAACTGAATCAAAATTACAACTAGAAAAATTTACTATCCACAAAAACTACGCTTTGATAATTTAGAATATCTTCAAACCTGATGGTTAGTGCAGCAAATCAACTGAATTACTGAGAGTTACGTAGGGTGTCAACTGAATTTCTGGGAGTTGTGTTGTGTGTCAACTGAATAACTGAATATTGTGTATAGTGTCAACTGAATTATTGGGAGTTATGTGGTGTGTCAAATGAATTATTAGGAGTTGTGTAGTGTGCCATCTGAATTATTAGGAGTTATGTAGCGTGTCAACTGAATTACTGAGAGTTTTGTGCGGTGGCAACTGAATTATTAAGAGTTATGTAGCGTGTCAACTGAATTACTGAGAGTTGTGTACAGTGTCAATTAAATTACTAGGAGTTATTTAGCGTATCAACTGAATTACTGAGGGTTATGCAGTGTGTCAGTTAAATTATTTGGAGCAATGTTGCATGTTGACTTAATAATAGAAAGTTATTTAACAATAATGTATGAATTAAGTAACTAGGAGTTGTGAACCGAGACAACGTGATTGCTTAAGTGCAAAACGTGTGAACTGTCTCCTTAACTGATACACTTTGGTCACATCAGTGTGTAATAAAACATTAGTTGTTTAATTATCTTCTTTTACATCGAAATATTTTATATATTTTTCACAATATGTTTTCATCTTTCAATAAAACATAGAAACGACGTATAATGACACATAAACAGCTGGTGGGACAGTGGTAAGTTTATGAACTTACAATCATAAAAACCAGGGTTTGATTCCCACTGAGACTTTGCCCTAAAATAAACAATTGTTAGCACAAATTACATAACATTACGTGTGCATTATTTATATAACTAACAAGCTATATTAACGTTCTCTCTATTAACGACCATGTAGCATCACCTGATACCAAGTTTTCTGATAAATCACGAAGGATAGTAAAATAGATGAGTCACGAGACGATAAACCTAGTAACCTAAGCGGTTTTCAAAGCTGGACATTTCTTCTTGAGGGATGAACTGAAGAAGGTAGATGAACGAGGGTAAAATGAAAAGGGAAATTACTTTGTGTTGAAAGTCTGTGGGTATTGGGTGTTGAATGTCTGTGGGTAACTTTTATAACGATTTTTTTTTCTTTTTCAAAACTGGTTTTGTGATGTTGTGCTTAAAATTTGATAAGATAAAGTAATTCATTAGTAATTCACTTAACCGGTATAATATAAGTTCGCAAGTATTTATAGCAACGATTAGAATTTGATAAAACTTCATAGTTCATTAAACAGTCACCTAACCGATGTAATATATAAACACGTATCTATAGCCACTAAAAAAATAATCTAATTTAAGAATTAGCATAGAAAAAAATCACTGGTTCTTAAAACGTACATTTCACTCTGTTCCCAGGAACCAAAAAACGGGCATCTTCAATGGATAACGAACAACGTATTAAGGAGAGCTTGAGAAAAACTGGAAGTCTCGATGAAAAACAGAAACCTTCGACTGTACTGACCAAGCTGGTTAAAACTAATCGAACACATCAGGTTGGTTTTGTCACCATTCGTACCTTACGGCAACCCCTTAGCTTAATTACAGAATGATGCATTCTCAAATTGTCGCATTATTTTTCAAAACGTATAAAAACGTCGTCATTGTTTAGGGAGATAGCATCCTAGAACCGATGGTATTTGTTTTATGTGAAATGGTGTAGTAGCACCAGATATTATATTTTTCGGTATCATAGGACGTAGCTAGAACAACATGCATTTTGTAATAAGGTGTGGTATTTAAATGTGGGAGGTGGATTATATGTAATGTTCTGATGTACAACATGTAAGAAGATGGGGGCTAGGTACACCCTTGTACAAATTAATTGAAACAAATGGTCATTTTACAATATTTTCAGCATGGCGGCTGCTGTAGGCTCGCTGGACCCACTGATTTCCTTTAATAGTCATTTTCTCACACATAGGGCGTCATTAGCTATGCTTTGCAGTACGGTCGATCTATTTTTGGGATATATGACGAAATTTTGAGGAATATTACGTCATTCGAAATTGCGTTAAAAGGGCAAGGAGACCAATAAAAAAAAAACTTCTTATCAACTCAACGAAGAAAAAACGTTATAAATTGGGTCTGAAATACGAGAACTGGACGCAAGAACAATGGAGGGAGGTGTTATTTAGTGACGAGACTCATTTCTTCGTACAGGGTCAAAGAAGTCTGCATGTTCGCAGATCTCCAGGTGAGAAACTTTGAGAATCTCTCATCAATCAGTTCGTAAAACATCCCTTGAAGAAAATGTTGTGGGGCTTTTTCAGCTACTATGGCGTCAGAGGCTTGCATATCGTAGAAGGAATGATGCGAGGACCACAGTACATCGAAGGTTTGCAGAGAAGAGTTGTTCCAGAATTGAAAAAGAGATTTCCAGATGGATCTGGTATTTTTCAGCAAGATCTGGCTCCGTGCCACACATCGAAACTTGTGAAGAATTTTATGACTACAACGCGAATAAAGGTGCTGGACTTGCCTGGAAACTCTCTGGACTTAAATCCTATTGAAAATCTTTGGGCGATTTGTAAAGAAAGACTTCGGGGAAAAGATTGTACTACGAAAGATAAGCTAATTGAGGCCATAATTGAGGTGTGGTACCGCGATCCAAAAATTAGTAAAGATTGCAGTCAACTCGTGGACTCGATGCCAAAGCGGATTAATAATCTTCTGAAAAATAAAGGCGGTCATATTATGTATTAATTTGTGAGTAATGTCTGGTTTCTCAGAAATAAAACGCAAAAAAATTGAAAAAAAATCGTAATTTTTCGTCTTGTTTCAATTAATTTGTAAAAGGGTGTAGGTTCTATTGCACCCCTGTATGTATAAAATATATTTAGAAGGCCTGAAAAAACACCTCCGATACCAGCAAGACATATAATTGTCAAAGAAAATTAGACACTTTTTCCGTTCCAATAGATGTCTCTTGACTTATCCATTACTACACTTTACAGACGTTGTTGAGGTCATGTGAAATAAAGGGTTTATTTAAATGCATGTTAATTTGTCCATTACTACCATTTTACTTACGTAATATTTTAATATTCAAACTCTTTTAGGGTTTGCTCAACAAAAATGATTTTTCTGCAAGACCAGGCGAACAAGGTTCAGAGTCGCCGTCAGAAAATTCGAAAGTCTTCGGTCATGTAAGGTAAAATGACTCATTTTTAACATCGTTATGTGATCGAATATTGTTACGATAAAGATGTTTTAATGTTTCTTTATCACCGTACACCTGTTAGCCCAAATTTCTATACCAACTCTTCGTTAGGTTATAAGAAGAGTTATTTACAATAGTTGACATCTAAGTACTAAGTTCTCTACACAAATACTTTGTTCACACTGTCATAAAAAGTTTGGTTATTTTTATATAATTGTTAAATTACGCTATTGTTTCTAACAGTATTAGGTTTTAGAAAAGGTAGCTTTACAATATTTATTTTTTTATTAAATAATCTGTACAAGGTAGAAGCTTTACTATCGTTAGGGCCAAGTGGTTTGGGCTCTCGACTCGTAATCTGAAGGTCGCGGCTTTGAATCCCTGTCGCATCAAACATGCTCCCCTTTAAGCCGAGAGGGTGTTATATTTTGAGACGGTAAATCTCCCCAATCGTTGGAAAAGAGTAGCCCGAGAGTTGGCAGTGGTTGTTGATGACTAGCTGCCTTCCCTCTAGTCTTGCACTACTATATTAGGGACGACTAGCGCAGATAGGCCTCGTGTAGCTTTGAGCAAAAATCAAAAACAAACGCACACTCTCGAACTTTTAAAAACATTAAACACGAGTGAAATGTATACATATAAATTAACTTTTGTTAAACTTGACTTAAACTTATATTAACGTTTCTAAAATGAATTGGTGTTTAGTTGCATCTCGCAAACATTTATTAACGCCACCTAAAACAATTTATTGGTTCTAATGAATTACATACAAATACTTGAGTCACATTGATATATTTGAAAACTTCAACTATTGGTTTTTGCAAATAAAATAATATATTTCAAACAAACTGGCAAACTCGGGAAGACAGACCTACACTATGAAAATTGATTTGGTTAGAATCGCGTGTTTTAACTTGTTAGGTTCGAAACTACAAACCAACAACAATATGCACACGTTTGTATAAAACGTTAACAATTTGTAACTTGAAGAACGACTGATCAAGTTGCTTTTGTCTGAATTCCATATTTACAGGTCTGAGAACTCAAGTAAGAAGCCTTTGAGACCAATGACGTCACCATCTACAAATGGTAACTTCAACATCACAGCAAACTGTTTTATATCTTTCTGATTAAACAAACTGATAACAAACGTCTTTTAGTCCATTAAAATCCATACAAGTTTTTAGAGTTTATATGTAATAATAACCGAAATACTTTGAAATAGTTTGTTTATTTCAAATACCACTTACTGATAATTTTCCATTAATTTTAATGTGCTTCGTTTTAGTCATGTTCATGCAATAAAACTATTGTTGGGAAGTAATGAGGGGTGGAAACCTGCTTAGAAGTAACAAGGGTAGGTTTGAAAGTTACGAGAATGGCTTATTGAATATCGAAGTCTCGGTAATCATCTTTTAAGTGTTGTTGCAAAGTAAAATGAGTGTTATGTTCCCCAGAAACTATTTTTAGTAGTGTTTCTCAGTATTGATAAAATCTAGTTAGGCTTACGCTAACCAATCAACTGAGAGCTTCTCTCAAATAAAACATCCAACAACTTGTGAAAAATGTCTATCAGGAAAGTTGCAGCGAAAAGATTTCCATAACAACTGATACATTATCACTGTGGTGGACTAGTAATTTTCATCCAATAGTAAGGCAGAATAGAATTTGGACATAACAGTGACAAATTCACTATAACTTTAAATAAGTAATAAAAATCATAGTTGAACATTTCCCTCGAGTGTAGTTTTATATGAAATAAATATCTCAATTTCAATTCAAGCCCAAAGCTACACAATGGGCTTGCTACGTTGAACTCTGCTGTTATCGAACCTCGATCTTTAACTTAATAAGTCCTGTGATTTTACTACTGAGCTACCAGCGGGGTAGAGGACAGAGTAAATGTGTCTGTCTTTCAACTCTATCTTTCAAACTATTTAAATTATTAAATGTTACCAACTCGATTGTACTAGGTTCCATTCATCAAAACTCGCCCCCCCCCTCTCCAGTAACTCAGCAGTTACTCTGAAGACGTCTTACGATACTGATGGTAACAATGGCCCGGGGTATACTTACCTTAACAACAAGGAAATAGAATCAATGTACGTGCTCTGTTTCAAGTTAGTACTATCAATATCAAATCGAAACTAAACCTGTGACATCTATCGGCCGAACTTCATAACACACATTACACAACTGTATCAGGATGGGTCCTGGTTATTGAGCTCAGTGAATGAAAGTGTTAGTGCGCAAAACTCGGTTTACTGAACAATGCTGTTACTATAAAAATAGTTTTAATAGTATGTAATCAGTATGATCTAACGTACTGTTGGTTACATTTTTTATTATATTAGTATTTTTATTTATTAACTAGATTACTTTGTAAAAGGTTGGTTTATTTGAATGTAAAACTTAAACAGAAATTTTTAAAATACTTTTTATTCTGTATTTTCGAAAACGTAACACCAGGTGGCTACTAGAGCTCGTCTGCGCTTTTTTTACTTGAAAGCACGAAGGAGTTAAAGGACTTAAGTACACGAAACTATCTAGAAAATCTGTACAATCGAAGATGCTGCTCTTTGAAAATTTGAATTAATCCGAATGTGAAAAAAATTATTATTTCAGAATATTAACTTGTTAAGACGACAACGAGATGGTTAACCCAACGTTTATAGAGTAATTGTGTTATATATTTTGTCTCCTACTTTATTTTCTTCCTATATTTTCATCTAATTAACCCAGTTATTTCGTGCTCCAAAAGACCATCGTAATCTTTTCGATACACAAAAAAGAATATACTAAACTAATGGCTTACTTTTATGTCCGCAGTATTAAATTCGTTATTTTGTTGTTGAAGTTTCACGTCAACACCAACTTTGTTTCAGACGAAATGACGAGATCTTCAAGGCCTTCCTCGCAGTCTCGTGGATTATTCAACAAGGTTTGTATTAGCACCATATATTCTTGACAAAACATAACGTCCGTAGAAAATCTTGTTTAGCTAGTTCTGATCTTAAAAAAAATGTATTACCTTTTAATCAGTTATTCAAAGCATGTCGAACTGTTCTTCCTTTGTTAATACCATTCACAACAAAAACCTAATGTCAGAACTTTAAACTCTGTAACATTACACTTCAAAACAATTCTAAAAACTTAAATGTCCTAAGTTACATATGAACAAACTTGTGTCTGTGAGTGTTTCTACAGTTATAATTTACGGTTGCTTCAGCTCATGTTTGAAGGTACCGCCAGATGTCGCCCCCATATTTTTACTTTTCTCTTTGGGTGATTAGTTCAAAGTTGGTCACAGTTCTTTTCAAAACTTTGTAATTTTCTGAAGGTGAGTGGATAGTGGTGAGTGTCAAAGATTTTGAATGTCATACTAACACAAAGAGAGTGAGATTCAGTGATGTCATGGGAAGACATCAATAAAAATGGACACCTATTATTTTGCTTCCCTAATTGGAATGTTCAATATGAAAAGCTGTAATGTTCATCACCAGTGATGTTTGTTTTAGTGACGTATGTTACCATATAAACCAGACTGTTAATTTATTCTTGGTTGGTGTTGCGAGTGGTTACATGATGTTTGTACATTTTAAACCATCATTAAGGTTGTTAATTTTTATTATTTAAATATCCTTGACTCTTTCTAGGTCTCGCAGCAAATCAAGTGTTTTACCAAGTTTTAAGAAAGAACACGTTGCTATTAAAAAAACAAGTTTAGAAATATTATTGAAACGTTTCGTGACAATAAGTTCCCCACTAATTTACGATTGAACTTCATCTTTACTCTGCTGCACATGCGCAGTTAGTTTTTCTACAAACACTACATTAGTATGACTGGGTTTCTGTTCTACCTAGTTATTTTCCCAAAGTGTCTCTTCATAGTGTCCCTATTGTTACTATTTAGGCTCTATTGTTTCTGAGCCATTTGATCAACTTGCATCTTCTTGCTATTAAAAGGTTCTGTCTGATGCGGAACTGAAGTCGTCACAAGAATCGGAAGATATGAAACTGAAAGAAAAGAGTCAGACAGTGATGGACCTTTGTCGAAACCTTTCTGTATCTATAGGCCAGCCTGGTGTTGTAAACAGCTTCAGAAAGTGTGAAACATCTATAGGCCAGCCTGGTGTTGTAAACAGCTTCACAAAGTGTGAAACATCTTTATTGAGCTATCAGGAAATGCAAGAGATATCCATCCCAGAGAACGAACTTAAAGGCTCAGCTAAAGAATGTTGGTTAGTTCATCGAAGACTGAAGGTGGAGGGCGTGCATGTGCCCCTAAACGTTCTACAGAGGTAAGAAATACTGACCTTCTAACTTCACTGTTGAACGGGGGGGGGGTTAACATACAGTAAAAGCATGTTCACATGATTTGTCTTAGCTTGAGACTTGGTCTAATAATAAAGATGACAAAACGGCACATTTTAATAACAAGGTTCCAACATTTCGGAATACATTTATCTGAAAATCGCATTACAAAGATATTTAATAACTATGATTTTAGTATTATTAATCACTAATATATTTATTTATTAAGTAAAATGGTTATCGGAAGTATAAAGCAGAACAATATAATTAATTTTAAAGTGTATATAAATTTTATAATAATTTTAGATTTAAAAGGTTCGTAACTCGTTAAGAGTCAGAAGGTCTTTAGCTATGACTTATCTTTCTCTAATGCAAAGTTCAAGGTCTGAAGACCAGGTAGTAATGATAGAGAAACTGTGACCTGTGGTTTCATCACATGGATGAATGGCTGGGTGTAAGTAGTGAACAATCGGTTTTCATACATATTTCTAAATTTGTACAGAGCTTGTGAATGAAAGGTTGACCACATTCATCTTTATTATTTTAAACCCTGGGTTTAAAAAACCACAAAAAAGGTGCAACTGGTCATCAATAACGAAAACAAAACCAACGAAGATAACGTTATAGTGGAACTAAGGTATGTGAAGTTGTAATGAAACCAAGGTGTGTTCCATGTTTGTTATTAAGCACACAAATCTATGTTCTGTCCATCAGGGGTATCGATAGCTTGTTTCTAGTTGGGGGCACCGAGGTAAGTAAAGGTAAGGTGAAATTAAGGAAGGTAAAGAAAAGGTGGAACCAAGGTCATGAAGCTATAGTGAAATCAAGGTAGACAAAGTTGTTGAAAGTTCTCTTGATTTTGGATTTCAACTAGTAAAAATAAAACTTAAAACCTGTCTTTTGTAAATCATATTCATTTTCCAGGAGGATTAAAACTCGTCTGCTAAATGAGAATAGAGAAATTCATTATTTATATACAGAGTATAATAATTTGAAAGCTTTGGAAATAAAACAAAGGCCTGGAAATGTAAATAAGTAATAGGACTTATCACATACATTGTGTGCATTGTTACCCTTAAATTATTTTTAATAATTAGTTTTCTTTTATTTAAAAAAAATTCTCAAATTTTGGTTTCATAAAATTCAATTTTAAATTTAAATATATTTTTATTATTATTTTAAACTCTGTAATTATGTTATATTATTCACAGAATTATAAATTCTCAATTTATTTTATTAGGGCCCTGATGACCCCAACAGAGATAAGAGAACTAACACACTCCTGTTCACAATACGACTTCGGAGAACGATCAAAACTCTTGTCTTCCAATAACAACGAATGAAAAGGCTTGATGATACGGTCGTAACCACGCTTTTTTGGCGCATGCGTCGAGAATGATCGAGTAACTTGCACCAGACAATTATAGCTGCCTTCTGGAGTCACTAAATAAAATTATTTAATCTGAGTTTATCGGATACAGTTTGTAGGCACAAGAATTAAGTAGTATATTTAAACTAAGCGAATATTTTATCTATCTCTTGTTATTAAATTTTATACAACTTTTACACACCAAATATAATTGACTTCTTGAAACGACTCACGTAATTTTCTACAAGAATTAAACTCTAATCGAAAACAATAAAACATCAGTTAGAATTTTTTAAATAATATTCACCGATATTTTTGTACTTGTGGTTCGAGTATTACCTGGTGGTTAGAATCCTAATATCGTAAATTTCCTAGTTCCCTCTCCATTTCAAGGCCGGTAGTGTGCTATTTAAATAGCTCTGACAGAAAATTTTAAAACAAACAAAAATTTGTTGCTCACGTGAATGTTTTGAAGAATATTCCCGATGTTATTGCACACCAACCCTACCCAGTGCCATCTGTTGACAATTACTTTACAAAAAGTCACCATATTAATATTTTATTTGTTGTATTCTTAGCAGACGGGTAGATTAAAGCGACATCAGAAACACCTTTTCTAAACAACACTTGTACTGTCTAATTATTTATTTAAACGTATATGATTAATTTTTATTTGAAATCAAATATTTGTATATTCGAACTTATATTATTTTGAAATAATGAAAATAAAGCAATGTAAATACAACAAAATATATAATTCTTTTTCTAAAATATAATTATTTTTAGTCACGTTATAGTAGATCTTTGCCAATGCAAGTTAATTTCGTTTTTTCCAAAATTAATACAGAGATAATTTTGATCAGTTAATATATTTTAACAAGTTAATGAGTTTGTCTGAAAGAAAGCCGATAAACAAACTTTTCTTTCCACAAACAAAAGGCGGACTCAAATTTGTTTGTTTTTGAATTTTGCACAAAGCTACTCGAGGGCTATCTGTGCTAGCCGTCCCTAATTTAGCAGTGTAAGACTAGAGGGAAGGCAGCTAGTCATCACCACCCACCGCCAACTCTTGGGCTACTCTTTTACCAACGAATAGTGGAATTGACCGTTACATTATAACTCCCCAATAGCTGAAAGGGCGAGCATGTTTGGCGCCACCGGGATGCGAACCCGCGACCCTCAGATTACGGGTCGCACACCTTAACACGCTTAGCCATGTCGGGCCAATGTGGACTCGGGATACAGCCAGACGTGACTTTGCAATAAGAAAAACACACCAAGTAAACCATGGCGTAAATGTTTTATAATATTTTATATATGTATACTATACATGCGTTATATAATCAAATCGCTCAATTATTAAGGTATTTCAAACTGTTAATTTATTATATAAATTGACAATAGATCTCGGAGAAACTATAATATTAGTCATATTTAGAAATGTTAATATGATATATTTATTGGTAAAAGAAAAAACACGAGTTTTATGTAATTATCAACTGTATCTGTAGAATTCGTGAATCTTCTATATAAGCATAACCTATAACAACATTAGGCTTAATGTCTTAAAAAACCAAAAAACACGTTTTCCTCGATTGAAGTTGTCACTGGGATAAAATCACTTTCGAGAAGACTGTTTGGGTTGCTTGCTATAATTCGTCGTATTCCACGAGGTGCTATGACTGGTCGGTCTTTAACTTAAGGTAAAGTACTCGAGGAAAATATAGAACAACATTTCGTCAGGTGACACGATTATTTGGACTGCACGTGATATTTTATTTGTTGTTGTAGTTTAGAGAGGGAATGAACTAAGGCAACAAAATGTCATATTACCAAAGATAATTTAGGCCTAAGGTTAGTGACTTGCATTTATTTAATTAATCTCGAAAGTTCAACAAGGCTCGTGCTGGCGGAGATGCCACTTATTTATAATTATTTCTCCCAAGCTACTTCTATCGATTAATGTAATTTAAAATCTATTTCGAATTTGCACCCCCCCCCGTAACTGAAGTCCAATCATTACTTGCTATTACTCATTATGTAATCTCTGGTGTTATTTTTTTAAATGATACCTTTAAAATTTGTGTAAAAATTTGATTTGTAAGGAACCAACATTATATTCTACGATCAACAAAATAGTGGTGTACACCTTACATTAATTGTTTGTTTTGAGTTTCGCACAAAGCTACTCGAGGGCTATCTCCACGAGCCGTTTCTAATTTAGCAGTGTAAGACCAGAGGGAAGGCAGCTAGTCATCACCACCCACTGCCAACTCTTGGGCTACTCTTTTACCAACGAATAGTGGGATTGACCGTCACATTATAACGCCCCCACGGCTGAAAGGGTGAGCATGTTTGGCGCGACGGGGATGCGAACCCGCGACTCTCAGATTACGAGTCGCACGCCTTAACACGCTTGGCCATGCCGGACCCTTTACATCACCTCGGTTTATTAATACCACAGCAAGACAATTGGAATTAAAAAAGTGAAAATGACAAAAAATCACCAGATGGAAGAGGACGAGGTTTTCTAGAAACAACAATAATTTTTTTATGATAAAGAATCACATTAGTTCATTGTTTTAAACCGGAAGCGACTTTTTATTTAATAAGATATTTGAGGAAAACAAGTTATCTTCATTTTGAGAGTACTCTTTAGATAATGTATTGGTAAAATTCGTTAATGTTTTAATTTACGTATCTGTGGATAGGAAGATATACCGACACTTTTTCCTTTAAAAAATTAAATTGGAAATGTTTAATGGTGAATTGTAATTTTATAACATTAAGATAATTGACTTTGAGAAAGGCGTAGCAACACTTGAAATTCGTATAAATTTGTTTAAAACAAACACGTATACCAAAATATTCAGATACTTTAAAGCGACCCTTATGTACTGCAAAAGTAGTCTAACCAGCGATGAATTTCTTTATAAATATTTCTCAGAAGTGTCGATATATTAAGGTACATGGTTAACATAGTCGCTGCTAGATAGCAGCACGTAAAACACGGTGGTGGTATAACTTTTACTATTTAAGACGTCACGGGACCAGAATGCGACTGGATTTCTAATAAGATGACAAATTGTGTCAAGTTATTATTATTAAGATATATATATACATACATGTATACATCTGGAGGATATTGGGTATATTAAAGCAAAATACTCTCTTTTTCATACTGCCACGAGGCAGGATAATATATTTAATTGTATAACTTTTTCTTCATAACTATTTACTTAAAAGCTACCAATTGTGGAGGATAATCCATGAGCACTTTTGAAAAGCGCCATCTACACTAGACGTTACTGCTTACCTATGGGAGAAAAAGTGATAAGGTAGGATGCTTACAGAATATTGAAAAACATGTTGAGAGATTTAAATATATCGTTAATTAGTTAATTGACCATAACATCATCTGTAAAGATCAAGATAGAAATATTCTAATCACTAGAAGTAATACTGAGTTCTAGAAATTCGATTTTTCGATACAAAACGGAGGGGAAAATATTTTAGTTAGATAGCATTATAACAAAATAATGGAAAAAGTTCAATGACTAACCCTAAAGCTCGAACGTTTAAGCAGAATTATTAACTCTTCTCAAAACAAACAGTCCAAATTTAAAATTCATAATTTTCTCTTAACGTGATAACTTATTATGTAAATTAAAACACATTTCGCTTGACAGTAGTTTTAATCATTAATATCATTTCCACTGCGTTTTTAGGCCTAGAAACATATTCCACAGTACTCGAACTTCAAGGTATAAAATTATAAATATTTTGAACTCCGTTATTTGCTAAATATTTAACTGTTTACTCAACAGAATTATAAAATGCAAAATTAGATAGAAAGAGATCTAAGTTCTTTATACCAGTGTTTCTTGAAGTTTGGGGTGCGACCTTCAAGAGACAGGAAAATATATCCTTAGGGCGTGAGAAGATAAAAGAAAAAAAGCACATCATTACACGCGTTTGTAAAGTAAAGGAGCTTACTGCTATGATGTCAAAACTTCTAGATGGCGCTATGCGTCTTATGTCTAGAGTGTGTGTTTTCTTTTAGCAAAGCCACAAAGGCTATCTGCTCAGCCCACCGAGGGGAATCGAACCCCTGATTTTAGCGTTGTAAATCCGGAGACATACCGCTGTACTAGCGGGGGGCTTATGTCTAGAACTTGCATATTACCTGACGAAGTACCCTGCAATAAATAATGATTCTAAATGACTTAAGTAACAATGATTATAATTACACGTCACAGACGTGGTCAAATCTACACCATAACAATCGTTGCCATGAAATTGATAATATAAATAGTGCCTATAACACTCGTATGTCTGCCATATTCAAGTTGACCGGATTAGTTCTGATAATACGAAGGCCCTCGTCGGCACCAGATATGTCAGATACAATGTGGTTGACATAAAATTATATGTTACTCTTCGATTCACCCGTTAGTTCTTAGAATCTACAGAATTACACTATTGAGTAATTTCTAGTTTTATGCCGCCACCTGGTGTTTAACTTGTTAAGCCTCGTATGGAACTGTTCTGCTCCAAAAAATGTGAGTGTGCTTTATGATAAGAGGCCTTGCCGGGCCGGAATGTTATGTTTTCAAGTTTTAAAACCTAATTTAAATTTAGCAGCAAATTGCATCCAAAATTTCATGAGATAACTTTCTGTATGTTATTTTAATGTTTTCTCTGGAATCATTTCTTATTTGTTTGGCCCGGCGTGTTAAAGCGTTCGACTCGTAATCTGAGGGTCGCGAGTTCGAATCCCGGTCGCACTAAACATGCTCGCCCTTTCAGCCGTGGGGCGTATAAGGTAACGGTCAATCCCACTATTCGTTGGTAAAGGAGTAGCCCAAGAGTTGGCGGTGGGTGGTGACGACTAGCTGCCTTCCTTTAGTCTTATACTGCTAAATTAGGGACGGCTAGCACAGATAGCTCTCGTAGCTTTGCGTGAAATTCCAAAACAAACAAATAAACTAATTCGTTTAATAGGGGGTATAACCTATCAACTACTGCTCAAAACTCAGCAGAATCGTCTTTTTCTGTAGAATATTCATCATTTCCTTTACTTTATTCATACAGTAGAATGTGTCAAATATCTTATTCTGTAGAACATAAATATAACATTTGTATATGAAAAAATACTGAAAATATATTCAACAAGAAATTGAACTTAAAATCTTTGAGATTCGATGAAAGTGTTTGGACGCAGGAAAGGTTTCAGTATCCCAGTTGCTAGAATTATCAACATTTTGAAATGTTTATTCGTTTTTTTGAATTTCGCTCAAAGCTACTCGAGGGCTGTCTGTGCTAGCCGCCCCTAATTTAGCGGTATAAGACTAGAGGGAAGGCAGCTAGTCATCACCACCCACCGCCAACTCTTGGGCTACTCTTTTACCAACGAATAGTGGGATTGACCGTCACATTATAACGTCCCCACGGCTGAAAAAGCGAGCATGTTTGGCGCGACGGGGATGCGAACCCGCGACCCTCAGATTACGAATCGCACGCCTTAACACGCTTGGCCATGCCAGGCCGGATTTTGAAATAAGTCAATAATTTCTTCCTTGTAGTCCAAGAGAGTTTCAACAAGGCAGTGGTTATAATTCCAACATGCCGGGGCCACTTTCGGGAATCGTTTCTTCAGTTCAGTATTTAAATGATACACACGTTTTGTTGATTTCACGAAAAAAAACAAAGATAATGATTGAAGTTTTGCAAATAATCT
Organism: Tachypleus tridentatus; assembly: GCF_004210375.1. NCBI lineage: Eukaryota > Metazoa > Arthropoda > Merostomata > Xiphosura > Limulidae > Tachypleus > Tachypleus tridentatus. The sequence continues at coordinate 52,529,343 of NC_134826.1, read as the reverse complement.
GTCAAACTTCGTCACAGATTGTGACAACACTAAATATAATCTATGTGGCATACAATAAATGAAAAGAAATTTTGGGTTCTTATCTCTAACTTTCTTTTGAAGCCCATTCAGCTCACTGGACATCACGCTTGCCCCATCATAGGTTTGCGCAACAAATTTTAATCCAATATTTAATTCATCGACTAAATTAAACACTGTGTTGAATAAACCTACAGCTATTTGATCTACACTAACATTTGTAAATCCCAGAAATCTACCGCAAATTTCAACATTTTAGTCACATATCGCACAACACTAAAAGCGGAGAAATGGTTCTTGCATAAGTAGTTTTCTCTAATATAAGAACCACAAACGGAGAATCACTTATTTCGTTTTTAATTCTATTTAACAGTACTTCTCCTACACGATTAATGAGGTCATTCTGAATTCTACTTGACAGGCCAGAAAAACTTGAATTCTCTAAATGGGATTTCAGTAATGGATCATGTTTCTTGCACAAATTTACCAATTTCACGTAATTTCCTCGGTTAGCGGGCTCTAGTAATTCATCATAACCTGTAAATGCTAACTGTTGTTCACTCAAATAACATACTACGTTGGTTAATCTTTTTAAAATGTTTCTATTCATTTGCATTTGCACATTTATTTTACGTTGGCTACTTAGTTCCAATTCAATCTGTGATTTTCCAAGTCTAGCTAGGCCTAGAGTTGAAAATACACATGACTGGAGGAATTTTCGTTACTTTTAATTCTTATGCATATTATATAAATAATCAAATCCACTTGAGTTCCATGTCCAAAATTCACTGTCAAATAATAAACAAGGCCATCAGAAAAGCTTCTGCTAGCTAGGACAATCGATTAACCAAGACGTCTTGTTATACTGGTTTACATTGAATTTTCTAACGCAATTCTTTGTTCTTCCAATCAGGCTTAGACCTGGCATGGGTCTACCATTTCTGATGATGGTTTCTTTACCACTAAAACTCTTTGTACTAAACTTTGAATAATATAATTACAATATTTCCTATGATTTTGTAATCCATATTCAGATTTGAAGGGTGACACTTCACAAAATTTTATGCATACAAAAATAACAGTATCATTGAAAACAATGCTCGAAGCACGTGTACGTCACACATAACATCACAGAGGTAATAAACAGCCACGAGCGCGAGTTGCAGGTCATTAAAACAAAAGTTTCGAAATATCACAAAAAAATTATTTATTTCGCTTAATTTTTTAGTGATTTGTTTGTTTTTTTAAATTTCGCGCAAATTTTGCGCTAGCCGTCCCTAACTTAGCAGCGTGAGACTAGAGGGAAGGCAGCTAGTCATTACCACCCACCGCCGCCAACTCTTGGGCTACTCTTTTACCAACGAATAGTTGGACTGACCGTCACATTACAACGCCACCACGGCTGAAAGGGCGAGCATATTTGGTGTGACGGGGATTCTAACCCGCAACCCTCGGATTACGAGCCGAGTGCCTAAAGCACCTGGCCATGCGAGGCCGCTTCTTAATGAGAGACGGCTTGCGTGAAATTCAATAAATAAGCAAAATAAGGAAACCTTTAGTTTTTTTCTATCATTTTGAACGATTTATTGGAAATAATGGAAATAATTTTATAACCTTCATCTCATACTTGATTGGTTTTAGTTATCATATTTTAATTGTTTTTTTTTAAAGTAATTTCAAGCTGTGTATTATAACATTTTAGTTTTCTGTTAAAAATTCATAGTTTTTAGTTTGCGGTATCTTATATTTTTGAAAACCCTATAAAATATAATAATAATAATAAAGCTGTTGTCGTATTTCAGTTCTTTACCTTCTGACTGACTTATTTGAATTCTCTTAATTTAAAACAGCAACTGGAACAGTACAGAGGACAAATGTGATTTTGTCTCACAAATTTAAATCTCACTCATAATACCACTGAATCTAAATCAATTATGAAAAATATTTAAATAAAACTGTGTCATACTTCCAAGAATGTTCTTCCCCAATGGGGGCCAGGCATGGCCAAGCGTGTTAAGGCGTGCGACTCGTAATCTGAGGGTCGCGGGTTCGCATCCCCGTCGCGCCAAACATGCTCGCCATTTCAGCCGTGGGGGCGTTATAATTGAACGGTCAATCCAATTATTCGTTGGTAAAAGAGTAGCCCAAGAGTTGGCGGTGGGTCGTGATGACCAGCTGCCTTCCCTCTAGTCTTAAACTCCTAAATTAGGAACGGCTAGCACAGATAACCATCGAGTAGCTTTGTGCGAAATTCCAAAACAAACAAACAAAATCTTCCCCGATGGAACAGTAGTAAGTCTACGGACTTACAACAACGCTAAAATTCGGGGTTCCACTTCCTGTGATAGACGTAGCAAATAGCCAAAACACACAAACCCAGAATGCTTCATTGAACACGTCAAACATCCAATCTCTATTAAAAAAGTGAAATATCTTCCCTATTTGCTTCTTTCTGTATATATTCGGCACGTTTGTGCTGTAGAAGAATGAACAGCAATTCCTTTAATGTACTAGCTGCATACAGTAGTAAACACTTCTGACCATTACAAGCCTATATACCGGTTGAACGCATTCACAGTTGGATATATTCTGTTTGAATAGAACGTTTAAGTACAGAATAAACTGTGTGGAAAATAAACATAAATTAAACCTGAATATACCCACGTAAAGATATATTCATTTTATACATCATGAAAAAAACTGAATTAAAAACAGCTCAGTTTCACAACACTGCAAATTCTGCTGAGAACTAATCTCATTAGGATAAATCTTGATATAGCTATCGATGATGTGACGAACAAGGAATCAAAAGTTTATAAATCTGAAGTTTCAACGTCAACTGCTGAATATGGCAGTACACTTTCCTATCTATATCTCATGGTTGTACCATTGTAAGTTGGAACAGCTTTGTGGTTAGAGTACTCGACTCCCAGTCTGTGGTTCGGGGGTTCGAATTTTTCATTGAACATTCTTTTACTTTGGAGGCAGTATAGGTAATGTAATGGTCAAACGCAATTTTCATTGATAAAGAAGGATGGTGAGTGGCTTTTTGTCAGATTCAAAAAATATTGAGGGTCGGTACATTTATATAAATGGTACGACTTATTTTAAGGGTTCTGGTGAATTAAGTCTTTTATTGATACAAGGAAAATGCTGTAAAATGAAACTATAAAATTAGTGTATCTTAAGATTCGCCCTTTTGTCAAAAACATATTCTGTTTCAAATGGTTTTCTTGTAGTTAAGTGCAAAGTTAAACAATAGACTATCTGCTCTTCTCCCACCACGAGTATCAAAAGCAGGTTTCGAGCTTTGTAAGTCTACAAACATATTGTTATGTCACTGGAGATTATTTCGAATGGTCAAATTCGTTGACATTTAAAGTAATTCAAATCATTTGTGAAAATCACATGAAAATAATTTCAATTTATGTATAACATATTTGAAGTGGAAAATATACTGTTACAATGAAGCTTTAAACAAATACTGTTTATTTTTCTCTCTAACCTAAAGAGTTTCTTGTTGTTTTTTCAAATATATATGACACTTATATTCAGAGCCGGATTACTTATTACGTATAATAGACACAATGCCTTGGAGCTACGAAATTTTAAACCACAATTTATAATTTATATAACTTTTGGTTTAATTTATACGGCTGGTAGGGCGTACGGACACAAGGTGCCTTGGCCCTATGATTGTCATGATACGGCACTGCTTATAATAATTGTACCGTTTTGCTTTTCATACTTTTGTAATTTCTGTCAATTTTAGTGTAAATAAGAAGTTCCGGCAGATAACATACGTTAGGCTAAAGTGTTTGCGGGTTTCTAGATTTTAGAAAAGGTGTAAAATTAAATGTTATTTTTTCAATTTCTTTTGTTAGGCTTTTAATACATTCACAAATAGAGCACGAGGTTAGCACCTATAATTCTAATTCAGGTTTGTTCTTTAACGTTTAAATACGTAATGTTCGTTAATTACTGCAAGTAGCATGGAGTCTATGATGATTTAATGATACTAGGCCTCAATGAACAGTAACCGTTAAACTAAAGTTAAATATTGAAAACATATCAGTGACATAAGTTGTCTGCAAATTGTATTTAATAGCGAAAGTAACTTTGATGTATAGGTTGCAAGTTAAACACATTTTCTTTAACATGAAGAAGAATGAAACGCAAAAGCATTAATGTATATCAGAACGGCTGGTATGGATATTAACACTTTTACTGATAAGGAGAGAACAATGTTTCGACCTTCCTAGGTCATCTTCAGGTTAAGAAAGAACAAAATCATTGAGATTGACAAGTGAGTGATACACTCGTGTAATTGGGAGTTTAATTTTTTTTTTCCGTTGAATATAATATAAAAGTAAATATATTTATCAGTCTTCTGTATACTTCATCTTAGATCAGTTATTAAACGTTTATGGATATTAATTGCAAAATAAATACACATAAGCTTGTTTTGTCAATCAAGATAATGCTGACATTAGACAAGAAATATTCACAGTGTCATTAGAGAAAGCAAGAATCATTTAAAGTTATTTTTGTAGGATAAATCTTCATTGAAAAACTAAAAACACTTGTTTTGTAAAATGAAATTACACTTTAAAAAGATCACGAGACTTGTGTTATGCAACACTGGAACAAAAGACATGAAGAATTTTATTTTCTCACCAACATAAGTGTTGAATGTTTTGTTTTTTAAAATAATCTCATACTTTAGTGTCTATGGTGTGAAAGTGAGAGGAGTTATTTGGGATGGATTGTATAGCTGTCTTATAAAGAAGGATTAGTAGATGTATTTTCTTGAAAGTGAGAGATATTTGGCATGGTTTGTATACCTGTCTTATAAAGAAGTATTAGCGAATGCATTTTTTTAATGCAATATATTCTTGTAAAAGTAATATATGTTAAGAATTAATTTGACAGGTTGTTAAACAACCCTAATGCATTTATTCTGTTGGCTTACTGTGTGCACTACTTTTATTTTTGTGATGTTTTGCTGTGTTTGAAGGGTCATTATTATTTTATTATTGCAACACGTATAAAATATTTTTAAAACATTATCACATGAATTATGACAGTAATTCTAAAAAAAGAATGATGTAACAATTTTATTCTTACAGTGATGAATTTATATGTACTATATAAGGTTCTTGCATAAATTGAAAAACATAGCACGATTCATTTTAGACATACAAAAGGAGAGGTATGGAAAATAACACCATGGGTAACAAGGGATAATTTGCTCCTTCAACGTGGTCCTTGCAATTCCATTGTTGATAAAAGTAACAATTCAATTCCACTTTCTGTATTTGAGGAAATTATCAGTCCCCACCCTTCCTTAATGTTAAAGGTTATAAAAAGTGCTGGTTTTCACTGCTATTAACATTTAATAAACCAGTTGCCCTGTTAGAAAAATTAAACTGCCTCAACTGGAGTCTTGCCTGACTTTTCTAAATCTTAAACTACTGCCCTCATGCCCTGTTTTAAGAATGTAGCCTCATAAATAGTTGTCTTTATTAATCTCCCGGATAATTTTGTCAGTTTCATTAGATTACCTCTCACCTTTCTTTTATTGAGAGAAAATAAGTTGAAATCTTAACCTATTCCTATAAGATGATTCTTCTATCTCTAAATTCATCCTAGTAACTGTCATATGAACCCTTTCTAATAAGTGAATATTGTTTCTTATATCTGGATACCAAAACTGTGTGTAATATTCTGTGTGAAGTCTAAACCAGTGATTGGTGTAGAGAGGGAATTACCTCTTCTGATTTCTAATATATATATAAGTATATCCTAGTAATGGAGCATTAACTTGTTGGTGTGACTTCTACAGTGTCAAAGTCCTTTTCTTTAACCACTATTGAGTGGTTTCCCAGCTATATTAAATGTGTGATCCAAATTACAGTAACCTTAATCCATTAGTAACAACCTCTTGCTTATCACTTAAGGCTGAAATTACAACTGTTTTATGATATTGTATTATTTGTTTGGCATGTGTATATAAAAAAAAAACATTTTATTTTTTTGTGGTTTAGGTACCAGAATAACTACTATGAATCTATTTGGTGAAAATTGTATGAACTATTCACTTTTTTTCTTGGTTAATTTTGACATTTTAGCCGTAGTTGTGCAAAAAGATATCTAATGGCAACAGAGGACCCACCAAAGTCTTCTCAAGAAAGCGATAATTTAAAAAACTCATCTCAATCACAATCCAGTGCTCAGTCATCTTGCCCAGTGTCATCTGGTGGTGGGATAGTTTCCAAGTCTACAGATTCATCTAATTCCTCTAAACCTGTAAGTATTAGATTGCAAATTTCTGTCAAGTATTATTACAATACTCTACATATTTGCCATGTGGTTTTATTTGCTCTCTAGGAAAACTGATGAAGTTGTCAGTTTTTACTTTAACATGTTGATTGATCCTGAAAAAAAAAGCTAGGCAGTTAGTGGAACTTTGTAACTGAGTAATCGTGAGGCTTGGACAGTTGTTATTTTAGTTACTCAGTTATCTTCACAAGGTGTCTAATAAATATAACAGATTTAAAATGCCAGAATTTAAGCTTTGATACCTGCGACTCATCACAGAGTACAGACACTTTATTGTGTAACTTTGTCTTGCAACAAACAAACATAATGGGAATTATTTGACTCATTGGAATAATAAAAAAATTAGTAATAATTGGAAACCTTGCTTTCAGTTAGTTGGTTATTTCCATGAGTCATCACACTAATTTGTAGCTAAGATCCCATTTCTATAAACTCCACCCTGTACTGTAAGGCTGTGTGCATTCTGTAGGAGTGATGTTCATGCCCTTCTGTTTGGTTGGATGAGAGTTGCCCAAAATTAGATGATTGGTACCATAGACAAGTTTCACCATTGGAATCTTGGGTCAAAATGAATGGTAGTTTGTTTGAAAAGTTTGAAACCTGACACAGAATTATGGCTAACATGTTTCATGTTGCATTAATGTGGCACACATGCATTGTACTTACTGTATTCAGTAATATAAAACCAATTGTTTTTTTTTACTTAAAAAAAGTGACTGTTTTGGTTGTGTTTTAGCAGACTGATATTTTTAATATATGGCCACATATCAATTATTATATATGTATATAGGTTATTACTATTTGGAAATAAGTTATTAAATATTTTTCTTAAAATATAGAACAGTAAAGAAATAAAGCAGAAAATTCTCTTCTAGTTGTACTTGGCTGATGACAGATGTTGGTTGTTAAGTCTTTTAAAATTTTACATGTGGAAGATAAGAAATGAAATCTATTTTTTTAGGTTTTATGTTTTACAGATGAATAAACAAGAAATTATAAATAACTACACTGATACCATAGAATTATAGTATAATTTATTAAGGCTAGTAACTAAGATTTATTTAAATTAAAAAAAATACAAAATTTCAAGCAGACTAAAGACACAATCTAATTTCTTGAAATCTTGGTTTGAAAGAACATGGTAGCCTTTTAAAACATTAAAATGACTAAGAAAACCACTAGGAGACATTTTAAGTTGTTGAATGGTTATTCAACTGTATATAAATGACTTTTCAAAACTGGTGAACAGGGCTACCATGTTTGATTCAGTACATACGTCATATCTTAACAAAATAAAAAGATATGAGGTTCTTATTTTATTTTCTACCTTGATAATATTAGTAATTTTAGTTCATAATTTGTACAAAACTATAGACTTAGTATTTTGATATCACAAACATCTCATTTTAAACAGTGCTGCATTCAACATACCACACAACTCACTAAAATCTATATTTGTATGTTCTTTTAATATTTAAGTTTAAGAAATTAACTCGTATATAATATTAAAGTTTGAATTATAGTCTACAATTTAATTCTAAATTTATTGACATAAATTTATAAATTAGCAATTCATTGAAATTTTGAATGGAAGTCAAGAAATGTGATGCCATGGCCTTTGATCAGTGACTTGTTGGGGTAGGTTTGAGTACCTTAAGAAAATTTTAGTCTTACTATAAACATGGTTCATTGTGTGTGTGATTATTCTAGTTTTTGGTATTCTAACAGTACACTGTTTGACAGTGTTTGTTTGTTATGCATAAAGCTACACAAAGGGCTGTTTGTGCCTCTGCTCACCACAGATATTGAACCCTGGTTTCTGATAGTATAAGTCTACAGACATACCACTTGTTCGACAGTGTACATGGAGGGATAAAACACTAAATATGGGACATTTCACTTCTGTATAGACTTCTTAATTTAAAAGACACAAGTATTTAATCAGCTAAACAAGTCATTTATCACTTTTCATGAAACAAGGTGTACAACTAGCATCTAATCTGGGCTTCCACTAGAAAAATAACTCTTTTAGCCACTGTGGATAAATAAAGTAATTTTCTTTTAGCCACAGTGACAGTTGTTTAGCCACAATTTTAGGTTGCCAAAAACTGTGTGGTGCGTGACTTTTATTTGCATCAATTCTATCCAGTAAAAAATAGTTGTAATTATGTTAAAATCTACAAGACATTAAGTTTTGTACTATTTCTTTATTCTCCAGCAATCTTCCCTGCCAAAATAAACAAAATAACAAAATAAACATGATAAAGAGGAAAATAAAGAGATACATTTCTCAAAATAACACAGAAACAACAAAAAAAAAGACTTGAAACTAGAATACGGTAGCATGACTAGTAAGTAGATAAATCAATGGCAGCTCCACAGCCAAATCATTCTCAACAGATGTGGTAGAAGTTGACACCTGAGGTTCCGAAGCACATTTCTTCAACAGGGAATGGTACCCATGTCTGTCTTTGTGAGTGACCTAGTATCTGAATGTAGAGTTGAAATTAAAATGATCTAAAGGTTTGGACTCCATGGATAAGTTCAGTAACATTTCTGTCTTGGCCACAGACAGACTCCTCCTGGCATCTGTTTTGATGCTGTTGTACCTGCTAATTCCCTGCTCACAGTCAACAGATGTAACTGGAATTATTAATCCAATTGCTGCAAGCTGAGACAGATTTTGAAAAGTTTAATGGGTCTGGTGGATGTATTCCTTGTAGAAGTACTTCATGTTTCTGTTTTTGTGAGCATCCTGTTCCATTATGTTCCTTAGTAGCAGTCATTCAGTCAGTGCCTCATCCTCATAGACGAAAGGAGAGAAGTGCTGGATGAGTTTCTTTAGATCATCCTCATCAGATACTGCTCTGCTGTGCTAATGGGCTAAATATTGAAAAAAATGACATGATGTTAGTGTCTGGGAATACTACTTGTAGTCTTGTGACCACCTCTTCAACAAATGACTCAGCAGCTGATCTGTACTTTTCATGTTGTTTATTAATATCTTTGATGTCATGGCTTCTGTAAGAAGTGTAACCACTGGCATCAGGAGCTTGTGGGAGTTCCTTCAGTGCAGTCTGGGTGTAAGGACCAGGGATGTGTACCAGTGACGGAATTGACCCATCAATAATTGCTTTAGCCTGATCATAAGATAAATCAGCTCTCTGTAGAGATCTTGACAAAAGTCCAAGAATGCCAACAGCATCAGCCAAAAAATGTGTTATCATGACAAAGCTGTAATTTCAATTTTTTCAGAGACCACTAGGTGTAGTCAATATATTTTTAACTTATTTATAGCTTAGTTAGAAAGCCAGTTAACCTGGTAGTTTTGGGATGTTCTATTCCAGATGTTTGATGTATTTATGTGTTCTAATTTGTATATTTAAAATTTACATGAATTTGTATTTAAAAATGGAACTTGGGAAGGATGAGACCTAGTACTGTCACTGTTTGGACTTGCAGAGAACATGAGAGTTGTGCTGTTTGCTTGTGTTTATAAGTGCTGATGGACTACTGCAATGATTGATTTGATTGGACAGAATGATCATTGCTATGACCTGCAGGCAGCTTATCACATATGCAATACAGTTGACTAGTGCTTGGACAGAATCATTAAAAGAGAGCCATCGTGTGAAGAACACTTGCTTGATTTTTTTGCTTTTCTCTCCATGCAATGCTTTGCTCTCTTCCAGAACCCAATACAACTTGGAAGAATATCTCAGGCTTTTTACAAACTGGTTCAAAACTGAAATGTACTTCACAAGGTATGGCACCTAGTTTGCTGCCTTTTCAGCTGCCAACTGTAATCCATGTGCCAAACAATGACTTGTTATTATCCAGGGCATTCCTCCTTAAATTTTGTAGCAACACCGGTTTTAATTCCCACCATAACATTTGCACCATCAGTTGCAAGTCCAACCAAGTTAACATCAAACAATCCTCAATCTGCCATGACTGAGTGCATTGTGTTGTAGATAGAATCAGCCCCAGTGTTGGTTAGCTCATGCACAGCAATGAATCGACTTGCACCTCCACCTAATGATGAAAGATACCTGATATAAATTATCAGTATAGAGGTGTTTCCTGGTTCATCTGCTTCAAGAGCAAAAAATGGGAAAGGCGATGTCCTAAAGTCTGCCTGCATTTCATCCAGAATTACATGATTTAGGGCACTGTACATATCATCCAGGGACTGGCTGTGGGTGTATATGAAGCTCTCTGTTCCACTTTGTTACTGAGTCTGTAGTTTTTTAGAAAGGTCATTCCCTGTTAGAAAATATATAAGAACTTGTGTTTTGCAATAAGACCACTAATTAAAGTAATAAACAAAGATATTTGGAAGAGTTGGCTAGCTACTAAATTTTTGATAGATATTTTCAAAATGTTTCACTTTTAGAAAATTGTCAAATTGACTTTTGTTTTAAGAAAATACTGTAGAAAACAGAAAGTATCGTATTAATACTAGAATGAAGAATATTCTTACATTGAATACTTGTAGTGGAAGGAAGGAATGAAACTTCACAGTTGGGATGGCTTCCTTTGCTTGTACATGTGGCCATCTGTGCCTGAATGCCACCTTTACACCCCCACATTCACAGCAGCAGTTGACATGTCCTTCTTCAAAACTTGTGATGCTACTGCACTGCAATGATCTTCTGACCGTGCATGCTTCACCAAGTCGTCTTTTTTAGGCTTAGTAGCGGTTTTCCCAGTGGTAGCATAAATACAGTCAAACATCGATATAAGGCGCTAGTTGGGGTCCAAAAAATTCGACCGCGTTGTATCTGATTGCGCCTTATACCGATTTGATTATATATTTTTTTTTACCCTTGGGCTGAGCGATAATGCAAAATTTACGCGTTTTGTAGTGAAATAAAGAAAAACAAACAAAACTACTTACACCAATGATATAGCATTTTTTAAAATTTAGTTTTATTTATTAAACTCAATTTTAAGACTGAAATTAAATGTAAAAAGCAGAATTCTAAAGAAATTTATCGAATTCATTACTTTGATGGGGGCTGATATTCTAAAAGTAGTTCCGTCAGTGCAATCATGTGATCGTTTTTACGATTAGACGCTGATTAAAATTAGTTCAATTTTAAAAGTTAATACATATAGTAATTAATTTTGATAATTTATTTACTAATTATTAAAATCTAAGTACAAACTGAAGTCAAATAATTACCAGATAAAAAAATCTCATGGCAAAGTTTAAAATACGAATTCAGTACTGAAACAAAAACGGATTTTTCAAAAAATTTAATAACAATAAAATATAGTAAGCACATAAAACAAGTTGAAATGCACAAATTTATAGTTACTCAGTAGTCTTCTTTCTTTCAAAAGCCTCCAAAAGTGTCTGTTGTTTTCCTCCTTGGTTCCGCATCCTCTTCGCAGTTCTCATTAGGTCCTGGATCTGTAGTATCTTGCAAATTCCTAGATTGTGGTGTTCTGCCCAATATAGAAGTTGTTCTGTGTACTGTACTGCCTGAGTTGAGGTGATGCAATTCCTGAGTTCTTCTGGAATGGGGTCATCTTCTTCTTCATCTGGAGTGGTAAAATCTGTGGGTGCTGCCGCTGGGTTCTCTATTGCTTTCTGGATCTCTTCATCTGTGAGGGGTGGCTGGGTAACTGGTGCTACTTCGTCAATCTCGGCCCACTACTTCACAAGGGTTGTCAAGGGGGAGTCCATCCTGGTAGTCTACAAACTTCCTTTCTGCCTCTGCTACTTCTTCTGCTGTAAATCCATGGAAAATGTCATCTTTTTCTTCTATTGGTTCTGGTTGTGGTTCTGGTGCTGTATCTTTGAGTCCTTTATTCCAACAATTGATGATGGTGCTCTGGCTTATCTTGTTCCATGCTATGCTGCTCATGTAGATGGCGTCCTTGATGGTCATCTTCTTCAAGAACTCTGGTACGTTGCTGATATCATCGACTATGGCCTTGACCAGTTGAGCTCTGTATTCTCTCTTGAAGCTGGCGATGATCCCTTGGTCAAGTGGTTGAATCTTGCTGGTGGTGTTTTTGGGTAAGTAGAGTACGGTAATCTTTCCATCTCTGCTGGTGAGGTTCTCTGCCGGCGGGTGTGCTGGGCCGCCAGGAATTATTACATGCAGGCCGGGGTTTGATCACAATATGCGGCGTGAAAACCATACAAAAAGATTGAAGTGGATTTGGTTTTTGATTTTTGATCACATTAACCGGCTGATTACATTAAGCAGTGGTAATATTAAGCGGCGGCCTCTGTAGAAACCCCAAAAAATTTGGGGCCTAAGACCCCATCGCGCCCAACTGATTATCTTGCTTTATCGATGCGTTTTATATCGATGTTTACCTGTATTTGTCTTCTTGTTATCCCTGCATAATTTGCAATGAAATGTATTTTGTTGGGAAACATGTTCCAGCTGAGGAAGCTGTGAAAACCAAGTGTTTTTAACAACTCTGAAAATTGGGGGGTATATTTTTTTTCACACTGACAATCTGATCACTGCTGCAAGCTTCAGTATCTTCAGAGCTGTCTTTTCTTTTGGAAGTGGATTTCCCACCATCAGGTGATGTTGTTGCCTCAACCTTTTTTTAAAAAAAACTATAACTGTTCAGACATCTTTTTATCTGATCTAGGAGTTGTCATGATTTTAATTCAAACATATGTCAAACAAAACTTTGGATTTCCATTTTGATACAGACCATATGTTGGTTTGACAAAAGTCAGGTTTTGTCTGATTACTGTTTGTGTACCACGGGCAGAATCAAACATGTAGCATAAGAAATGAAAATAAAAGAAATCATTAGCACAGCTGAGTAATAATTTTTTTTTTAATTTTAATTTGTTAGTTGTCATATCCCTGAAATCATAAAAATACATATATAAAGAAAATATAGATTACAGTCAGTAGTAGTTTTTAAAGACGTTTCTTGTTTATTCAACTTGCTGGGGGGGCGCCTCTGGTCATTTGTCATCATTAATGGCGTAGATGGTGATAAAAACCATGAAAGCTGTTAAGACCGAAACTTGATCAGAATAAATAAAGGAAAACCATCCAAGTCTGAAAACTTATCTTTTGCCACTGTGGTGAAACCAACACTAGATAGAAAAAACGTTATAAATTGGGTCTGAAATACGAGAACTGGACGCAAGAACAATGGAGGGAGGTGTTATTTAGTGACGAGACTCATTTCTTCGTACAGGGTCAAAGAAGTCTGCATGTTCGCAGATCTCCAGGTGAGAAACTTTGAGAATCTCTCATCAATCAGTTCGTAAAACATCCCTTGAAGAAAATGTTGTGGGGCTTTTTCAGCTACTATGGCGTCAGAGGCTTGCATATCGTAGAAGGAATGATGCGAGGACCACAGTACATCGAAGGTTTGCAGAGAAGAGTTGTTCCAGAATTGAAAAAAGAGATTTCCAGATGGATCTGGTATTTTTCAGCAAGATCTGGCTCCGTGCCACACATCGAAACTTGTGAAGAATTTTATGACTACAACGCGAATAAAGGTGCTGGACTTGCCTGGAAACTCTCTGGACTTAAATCCTATTGAAAATCTTTGGGCGATTTGTAAAGAAAGACTTCGGGGAAAAGACTGTACTACGAAAGATAAGCTAATTGAGGCCATAATTGAGGTGTGGTACCGCGATCCAAAAATTAGTAAAGATTGCAGTCAACTCGTGGACTCGATGCCAAAGCGGATTAATAATCTTCTGAAAAATAAAGGCGGTCATATTATGTATTAATTTGTGAGTAATGTCTGGTTTCTCAGAAATAAAACGCAAAAAAATTGAAAAAAATCGTAATTTTTCGTCTTGTTTCAATTAATTTGTAAAGGGTGTAGGTTCTATTGCACCCCTGTATGTATAAAATATATTTAGAAGGCCTGAAAAAACACCTCCGATACCAGCAAGACATATAATTGTCAAAGAAAATTAGACACTTTTTCCGTTCCAATAGATGTCTCTTGACTTATCCATTACTACACTTTACAGACGTTGTTGAGGTCATGTGAAATAAAGGGTTTATTTAAATGCATGTTAATTTGTCCATTACTACCATTTTACTTACGTAATATTTTAATATTCAAACTCTTTTAGGGTTTGCTCAACAAAAATGATTTTTCTGCAAGACCAGGCGAACAAGGTTCAGAGTCGCCGTCAGAAAATTCGAAAGTCTTCGGTCATGTAAGGTAAAATGACTCATTTTTAACATCGTTATGTGATCGAATATTGTTACGATAAAGATGTTTTAATGTTTCTTTTATCACCGTACACCTGTTAGCCCAAATTTCTATACCAACTCTTCGTTAGGTTATAAGAAGAGTTATTTACAATAGTTGACATCTAAGTACTAAGTTCTCTACACAAATACTTTGTTCACACTGTCATAAAAAGTTTGGTTATTTTTATATAATTGTTAAATTACGCTATTGTTTCTAACAGTATTAGGTTTTAGAAAAGGTAGCTTTACAATATTTATTTTTTTATTAAATAATCTGTACAAGGTAGAAGCTTTACTATCGTTAGGGCCAAGTGGTTTGGGCTCTCGACTCGTAATCTGAAGGTCGCGGCTTTGAATCCCTGTCGCATCAAACATGCTCCCCTTTAAGCCGAGAGGGTGTTATATTTTGAGACGGTAAATCTCCCCAATCGTTGGAAAAGAGTAGCCCGAGAGTTGGCAGTGGTTGTTGATGACTAGCTGCCTTCCCTCTAGTCTTGCACTACTATATTAGGGACGACTAGCGCAGATAGGCCTCGTGTAGCTTTGAGCAAAAATCAAAAACAAACGCACACTCTCGAACTTTTAAAAACATTAAACACGAGTGAAATGTATACATATAAATTAACTTTTGTTAAACTTGACTTAAACTTATATTAACGTTTCTAAAATGAATTGGTGTTTAGTTGCATCTCGCAAACATTTATTAACGCCACCTAAAACAATTTATTGGTTCTAATGAATTACATACAAATACTTGAGTCACATTGATATATTTGAAAACTTCAACTATTGGTTTTTGCAAATAAAATAATATATTTCAAACAAACTGGCAAACTCGGGAAGACAGACCTACACTATGAAAATTGATTTGGTTAGAATCGCGTGTTTTAACTTGTTAGGTTCGAAACTACAAACCAACAACAATATGCACACGTTTGTATAAAACGTTAACAATTTGTAACTTGAAGAACGACTGATCAAGTTGCTTTTGTCTGAATTCCATATTTACAGGTCTGAGAACTCAAGTAAGAAGCCTTTGAGACCAATGACGTCACCATCTACAAATGGTAACTTCAACATCACAGCAAACTGTTTTATATCTTTCTGATTAAACAAACTGATAACAAACGTCTTTTAGTCCATTAAAATCCATACAAGTTTTTAGAGTTTATATGTAATAATAACCGAAATACTTTGAAATAGTTTGTTTATTTCAAATACCACTTACTGATAATTTTCCATTAATTTTAATGTGCTTCGTTTTAGTCATGTTCATGCAATAAAACTATTGTTGGGAAGTAATGAGGGGTGGAAACCTGCTTAGAAGTAACAAGGGTAGGTTTGAAAGTTACGAGAATGGCTTATTGAATATCGAAGTCTCGGTAATCATCTTTTAAGTGTTGTTGCAAAGTAAAATGAGTGTTATGTTCCCCAGAAACTATTTTTAGTAGTGTTTCTCAGTATTGATAAAATCTAGTTAGGCTTACGCTAACCAATCAACTGAGAGCTTCTCTCAAATAAAACATCCAACAACTTGTGAAAAATGTCTATCAGGAAAGTTGCAGCGAAAAGATTTCCATAACAACTGATACATTATCACTGTGGTGGACTAGTAATTTTCATCCAATAGTAAGGCAGAATAGAATTTGGACATAACAGTGACAAATTCACTATAACTTTAAATAAGTAATAAAAATCATAGTTGAACATTTCCCTCGAGTGTAGTTTTATATGAAATAAATATCTCAATTTCAATTCAAGCCCAAAGCTACACAATGGGCTTGCTACGTTGAACTCTGCTGTTATCGAACCTCGATCTTTAACTTAATAAGTCCTGTGATTTTACTACTGAGCTACCAGCGGGGTAGAGGACAGAGTAAATGTGTCTGTCTTTCAACTCTATCTTTCAAACTATTTAAATTATTAAATGTTACCAACTCGATTGTACTAGGTTCCATTCATCAAAACTCGCCCCCCCCCTCTCCAGTAACTCAGCAGTTACTCTGAAGACGTCTTACGATACTGATGGTAACAATGGCCCGGGGGGGGGTATACTTACCTTAACAACAAGGAAATAGAATCAATGTACGTGCTCTGTTTCAAGTTAGTACTATCAATATCAAATCGAAACTAAACCTGTGACATCTATCGGCCGAACTTCATAACACACATTACACAACTGTATCAGGATGGGTCCTGGTTATTGAGCTCAGTGAATGAAAGTGTTAGTGCGCAAAACTCGGTTTACTGAACAATGCTGTTACTATAAAAATAGTTTTAATAGTATGTAATCAGTATGATCTAACGTACTGTTGGTTACATTTTTTATTATATTAGTATTTTTATTTATTAACTAGATTACTTTGTAAAAGGTTGGTTTATTTGAATGTAAAACTTAAACAGAAATTTTTAAAATACTTTTTATTCTGTATTTTCGAAAACGTAACACCAGGTGGCTACTAGAGCTCGTCTGCGCTTTTTTTACTTGAAAGCACGAAGGAGTTAAAGGACTTAAGTACACGAAACTATCTAGAAAATCTGTACAATCGAAGATGCTGCTCTTTGAAAATTTGAATTAATCCGAATGTGAAAAAAATTATTATTTCAGAATATTAACTTGTTAAGACGACAACAAGATGGTTAACCCAACGTTTATAGAGTAATTGTGTTATATATTTTGTCTCCTACTTTATTTTCTTCCTATATTTTCATCTAATTAACCCAGTTATTTCGTGCTCCAAAAGACCATCGTAATCTTTTCGATACACAAAAAAGAATATACTAAACTAATGGCTTACTTTTATGTCCGCAGTATTAAATTCGTTATTTTGTTGTTGAAGTTTCACGTCAACACCAACTTTGTTTCAGACGAAATGACGAGATCTTCAAGGCCTTACTCGCAGTCTCGGGGATTATTCAACAAGGTTTGTATTAGCACCATATATTCTTGACAAAACATAACGTCCGTAGAAAATCTTGTTTAGCTAGTTCTGATCTTAAAAAAAATGTATTACCTTTTAATCAGTTATTCAAAGCATGTCGAACTGTTCTTCCTTTGTTAATACCATTCACAACAAAAACCTAATGTCAGAACTTTAAACTCTGTAACATTACACTTCAAAACAATTCTAAAAACTTAAATGTCCTAAGTTACATATGAACAAACTTGTGTCTGTGAGTGTTTCTACAGTTATAATTTACGGTTGCTTCAGCTCATGTTTGAAGGTACCGCCAGATGTCGCCCCATATTTTACTTTTCTCTTTGGGTGATTAGTTCAAAGTTGGTCACAGTTCTTTTCAAAACTTTGTAATTTTCTGAAGGTGAGTGGATAGTGGTGAGTGTCAAAGATTTTTTGAATGTCATACTAACACAAAGAGAGTGAGATTCAGTGATGTCATGGGAAGACATCAATAAAATGGACACCTATTATTTTGCTTCCCTAATTGGAATGTTCAATATGAAAAGCTGTAATGTTCATCACCAGTGATGTTTGTTTTAGTGACGTATGTTACCATATAAACCAGACTGTTAATTTATTCTTGGTTGGTGTTGCGAGTGGTTACATGATGTTTGTACATTTTAAACCATCATTAAGGTTGTTAATTTTTATTATTTAAATATCCTTGACTCTTTCTAGGTCTCGCAGCAAATCAAGTGTTTTACCAAGTTTTAAGAAAGAACACGTTGCTATTAAAAAAACAAGTTTAGAAATATTATTGAAACGTTTCGTGACAATAAGTTCCCCACTAATTTACGATTGAACTTCATCTTTACTCTGCTGCACATGCGCAGTTAGTTTTTCTACAAACACTACATTAGTATGACTGGGTTTCTGTTCTACCTAGTTATTTTCCCAAAGTGTCTCTTCATAGTGTCCCTATTGTTACTATTTAGGCTCTATTGTTTCTGAGCCATTTGATCAACTTGCATCTTCTTGCTATTAAAGGTTCTGTCTGATGCGGAACTGAAGTCGTCACAAGAATCGGAAGATATGAAACTGAAAGAAAAGAGTCAGACAGTGATGGACCTTTGTCGAAACCTTTCTGTATCTATAGGCCAGCCTGGTGTTGTAAACAGCTTCAGAAAGTGTGAAACATCTATAGGCCAGCCTGGTGTTGTAAACAGCTTCACAAAGTGTGAAACATCTTTATTGAGCTATCAGGAAATGCAAGAGATATCCATCCCAGAGAACGAACTTAAAGGCTCAGCTAAAGAATGTTGGTTAGTTCATCGAAGACTGAAGGTGGAGGGCGTGCATGTGCCCCTAAACGTTCTACAGAGGTAAGAAATACTGACCTTCTAACTTCACTGTTGAACGGGGGGTTAACATACAGTAAAAGCATGTTCACATGATTTGTCTTAGCTTGAGACTTGGTCTAATAATAAAGATGACAAAACGGCACATTTTAATAACAAGGTTCCAACATTTCGGAATACATTTATCTGAAAATCGCATTACAAAGATATTTAATAACTATGATTTTAGTATTATTAATCACTAATATATTTATTTATTAAGTAAAATGGTTATCGGAAGTATAAAGCAGAACAATATAATTAATTTTAAAGTGTATATAAATTTTATAATAATTTTAGATTTAAAGGTTCGTAACTCGTTAAGAGTCAGAAGGTCTTTAGCTATGACTTATCTTTCTCTAATGCAAAGTTCAAGGTCTGAAGACCAGGTAGTAATGATAGAGAAACTGTGACCTGTGGTTTCATCACATGGATGAATGGCTGGGTGTAAGTAGTGAACAATCGGTTTTCATACATATTTCTAAATTTGTACAGAGCTTGTGAATGAAAGGTTGACCACATTCATCTTTATTATTTTAAACCCTGGGTTTAAAAACCACAAAAAAGGTGCAACTGGTCATCAATAACGAAAACAAAACCAACGAAGATAACGTTATAGTGGAACTAAGGTATGTGAAGTTGTAATGAAACCAAGGTGTGTTCCATGTTTGTTATTAAGCACACAAATCTATGTTCTGTCCATCAGGGGTATCGATAGCTTGTTTCTAGTTGGGGGCACCGAGGTAAGTAAAGGTAAGGTGAAATTAAGGAAGGTAAAGAAAAGGTGGAACCAAGGTCATGAAGCTATAGTGAAATCAAGGTAGACAAAGTTGTTGAAAGTTCTCTTGATTTTGGATTTCAACTAGTAAAAATAAAACTTAAAACCTGTCTTTTGTAAATCATATTCATTTTCCAGGAGGATTAAAACTCGTCTGCTAAATGAGAATAGAGAAATTCATTATTTATATACAGAGTATAATAATTTGAAAGCTTTGGAAATAAAACAAAGGCCTGGAAATGTAAATAAGTAATAGGACTTATCACATACATTGTGTGCATTGTTACCCTTAAATTATTTTTAATAATTAGTTTTCTTTTATTTAAAAAAAATTCTCAAATTTTGGTTTCATAAAATTCAATTTTAAATTTAAATATATTTTTATTATTATTTTAAACTCTGTAATTATGTTATATTATTCACAGAATTATAAATTCTCAATTTATTTTATTAGGGCCCTGATGACCCCAACAGAGATAAGAGAACTAACACACTCCTGTTCACAATACGACTTCGGAGAACGATCAAAACTCTTGTCTTCCAATAACAACGAATGAAAAGGCTTGATGATACGGTCGTAACCACGCTTTTTGGCGCATGCGTCGAGAATGATCGAGTAACTTGCACCAGACAATTATAGCTGCCTTCTGGAGTCACTAAATAAAATTATTTAATCTGAGTTTATCGGATACAGTTTGTAGGCACAAGAATTAAGTAGTATATTTAAACTAAGCGAATATTTTATCTATCTCTTGTTATTAAATTTTATACAACTTTTTACACACCAAATATAATTGACTTCTTGAAACGACTCACGTAATTTTCTACAAGAATTAAACTCTAATCGAAAAACAATAAAACATCAGTTAGAATTTTTTAAATAATATTCACCGATATTTTTGTACTTGTGGTTCGAGTATTACCTGGTGGTTAGAATCCTAATATCGTAAATTTCCTAGTTCCCTCTCCATTTCAAGGCCGGTAGTGTGCTATTTAAATAGCTCTGACAGAAAATTTTAAAACAAACAAAAATTTGTTGCTCACGTGAATGTTTTGAAGAATATTCCCGATGTTATTGCACACCAACCCTACCCAGTGCCATCTGTTGACAATTACTTTACAAAAAGTCACCATATTAATATTTTATTTGTTGTATTCTTAGCAGACGGGTAGATTAAAGCGACATCAGAAACACCTTTTCTAAACAACACTTGTACTGTCTAATTATTTATTTAAACGTATATGATTAATTTTTATTTGAAATCAAATAGTTGTATATTCGAACTTATATTATTTTGAAATAATGAAAATAAAGCAATGTAAATACAACAAAATATATAATTCTTTTTCTAAAATATAATTATTTTTAGTCACGTTATAGTAGATCTTTGCCAATGCAAGTTAATTTCGTTTTTTCCAAAATTAATACAGAGATAATTTTGATCAGTTAATATATTTTAACAAGTTAATGAGTTTGTCTGAAAGAAAGCCGATAAACAAACTTTTCTTTCCACAAACAAAAGGCGGACTCAAATTTGTTTGTTTTTGAATTTTGCACAAAGCTACTCGAGGGCTATCTGTGCTAGCCGTCCCTAATTTAGCAGTGTAAGACTAGAGGGAAGGCAGCTAGTCATCACCACCCACCGCCAACTCTTGGGCTACTCTTTACCAACGAATAGTGGAATTGACCGTTACATTATAACTCCCCAATAGCTGAAAGGGCGAGCATGTTTGGCGCCACCGGGATGCGAACCCGCGACCCTCAGATTACGGGTCGCACACCTTAACACGCTTAGCCATGTCGGGCCAATGTGGACTCGGGATACAGCCAGACGTGACTTTGCAATAAGAAAAACACACCAAGTAAACCATGGCGTAAATGTTTTATAATATTTTATATATGTATACTATACATGCGTTATATAATCAAATCGCTCAATTATTAAGGTATTTCAAACTGTTAATTTATTATATAAATTGACAATAGATCTCGGAGAAACTATAATATTAGTCATATTTAGAAATGTTAATATGATATATTTATTGGTAAAAGAAAAAACACGAGTTTTATGTAATTATCAACTGTATCTGTAGAATTCGTGAATCTTCTATATAAGCATAACCTATAACAACATTAGGCTTAATGTCTTAAAAAACCAAAAAAACACGTTTTCCTCGATTGAAGTTGTCACTGGGATAAAATCACTTTCGAGAAGACTGTTTGGGTTGCTTGCTATAATTCGTCGTATTCCACGAGGTGCTATGACTGGTCGGTCTTTAACTTAAGGTAAAGTACTCGAGGAAAATATAGAACAACATTTCGTCAGGTGACACGATTATTTGGACTGCACGTGATATTTTATTTGTTGTTGTAGTTTAGAGAGGGGAATGAACTAAGGCAACAAAATGTCATATTACCAAAGATAATTTAGGCCTAAGGTTAGTGACTTGCATTTATTTAATTAATCTCGAAAGTTCAACAAGGCTCGTGCTGGCGGAGATGCCACTTATTTATAATTATTTCTCCCAAGCTACTTCTATCGATTAATGTAATTTAAAATCTATTTCGAATTTGCACCCCCCTCCCCCGTAACTGAAGTCCAATCATTACTTGCTATTACTCATTATGTAATCTCTGGTGTTATTTTTTTTAAATGATACCTTTAAAATTTGTGTAAAAAATTTGATTTGTAAGGAACCAACATTATATTCTACGATCAACAAAATAGTGGTGTACACCTTACATTAATTGTTTGTTTTTGAGTTTCGCACAAAGCTACTCGAGGGCTATCTCCACGAGCCGTTTCTAATTTAGCAGTGTAAGACCAGAGGGAAGGCAGCTAGTCATCACCACCCACTGCCAACTCTTGGGCTACTCTTTTACCAACGAATAGTGGGATTGACCGTCACATTATAACGCCCCCACGGCTGAAAGGGTGAGCATGTTTGGCGCGACGGGGATGCGAACCCGCGACTCTCAGATTACGAGTCGCACGCCTTAACACGCTTGGCCATGCCGGACCCTTTACATCACCTCGGTTTATTAATACCACAGCAAGACGATTGGAATTAAAAAGTGAAAATGACAAAAAATCATCAGATGGAAGAGGACGAGGTTTTCTAGAAACAACAATAATTTTTTTATGATAAAGAATCACATTAGTTCATTGTTTTCAACCGGAAGCGACTTTTTATTTAATAAGATATTTGAGGAAAACAAGTTATCTTCATTTTGAGAGTACTCTTTAGATAATGTATTGATAAAATTCGTTAATGTTTTAATTTACGTATCTGTGGATAGGAAGATATACCGACACTTTTCCTTTAAAAAAATTAAATTGGAAATGTTTAATGGTGAATTGTAATTTTATAACATTAAGATAATTGACTTTGAGAAAGGCGTAGCAACACTTGAAATTCGTATAAATTTGTTTAAAACAAACACGTATACCAAAATATTCAGATACTTTAAAGCGACCCTTATGTACTGCAAATGTAGTCTAACCAGCGATGAATTTCTTTATAAATATTTCTCAGAAGTGTCGATATATTAAGGTACATGGTTAACATAGTCGCTGCTAGATAGCAGCACGTAAAACACGGTGGTGGTATAACTTTTACTATTTAAGACGTCACGGGACCAGAATGCGACTGGATTTCTAATAAGATGACAAATTGTGTCAAGTTATTATTATTAAGATATATATATACATACATGTATACATCTGAAGGATATTGGGTATATTAAAGCAAAATACTCTCTTTTTCCTACTGCCACGAGGCAGGATAATATATTTAATTGTATAACTATTTACTTAAAAGCTACCAATTGTGGAAAATAATCCATGAACACTTTTGAAAAGCGCCATCTACACTAGACGTTGCTTACCTATGGGAGAAAAAGTAATAAGGTGGGATGCTTACAGAATATTGAAAAACATGTTGAGAGATTTAAATATATCGTTAATTAGTTAATTGACCATAACATCATCTGTAAAGATCAAGATAGAAATATTCTAATCACTAGAAGTAATACTGAGTTCTAGAAATTCGATTTTTCGATACAAAACGGAGGGGAAAATATTTTAGTTAGATAGCATTATAACAAAATAATGGAAAAAGTTCAATGACTAACCCTAAAGCTCGAACGTTTAAGCAGAATTATTAACTCTTCTCAAAACAAACAGTCCAAATTTAAAATTCATAATTTTCTCTTAACGTGATAACTTATTATGTAAATTAAAACACATTTCGCTTGACAGTAGTTTTAATCATTAATATCATTTCCACTGCGTTTTTTAGGCCTAGAAACATATTCCACAGTACTCGAACTTCAAGGTATAAAATTATAAATATTTTGAACTCCGTTATTTGCTAAATATTTAACTGTTTACTCAACAGAATTATAAAATGCAAAATTAGATAGAAAGAGATCTAAGTTCTTTATACCAGTGTTTCTTGAAGTTTGGGGTGCGACCTTCAAGAGACAGGAAAATATATCCTTAGGGCGTGAGAAGATAAAAGAAAAAAAGCACATCATTACACGCGTTTGTAAAGTAAAGGAGCTTACTGCTATGATGTCAAAACTTCTAGATGGCGCTATGCGTCTTATGTCTAGAGTGTGTGTTTTCTTTTAGCAAAGCCACAAAGGCTATCTGCTCAGCCCACCGAGGGGAATCGAACCCCTGATTTTAGCGTTGTAAATCCGGAGACATACCGCTGTACTAGCGGGGGGGGCTTATGTCTAGAACTTGCATATTACCTGACGAAGTACCCTGCAATAAATAATGATTCTAAATGACTTAAGTAACAATGATTATAATTACACGTCACAGACGTGGTCAAATCTACACCATAACAATCGTTGCCATGAAATTGATAATATAAATAGTGCCTATAACACTCGTATGTCTGCCATATTCAAGTTGACCGGATTAGTTCTGATAATACGAAGGCCCTCGTCGGCACCAGATATGTCAGATACAATGTGGTTGACATAAAATTATATGTTACTCTTCGATTCACCCGTTAGTTCTTAGAATCTACAGAATTACACTATTGAGTAATTTCTAGTTTTATGCCGCCACCTGGTGTTTAACTTGTTAAGCCTCGTATGGAACTGTTCTGCTCCAAAAAATGTGAGTGTGCTTTATGATAAGAGGCCTTGCCGGGCCGGAATGTTATGTTTTTCAAGTTTTAAAACCTAATTTAAATTTAGCAGCAAATTGCATCCAAAATTTCATGAGATAACTTTCTGTATGTTATTTTAATGTTTTCTCTGGAATCATTTCTTATTTGTTTGGCCCGGCGTGTTAAAGCGTTCGACTCGTAATCTGAGGGTCGCGAGTTCGAATCCCGGTCGCACTAAACATGCTCGCCCTTTCAGCCGTGGGGGCGTATAAGGTAACGGTCAATCCCACTATTCGTTGGTAAAGGAGTAGCCCAAGAGTTGGCGGTGGGTGGTGACGACTAGCTGCCTTCCCTTTAGTCTTATACTGCTAAATTAGGGACGGCTAGCACAGATAGCTCTCGTAGCTTTGCGTGAAATTCCAAAACAAACAAATAAACTAATTCGTTTAATAGGGGGGTATAACCTATCAACTACTGCTCAAAACTCAGCAGAATCGTCTTTTTCTGTAGAATATTCATCATTTCCTTTACTTTATTCATACAGTAGAATGTGTCAAATATCTTATTCTGTAGAACATAAATATAACATTTGTATATGAAAAAATACTGAAAATATATTCAACAAGAAATTGAACTTAAAATCTTTGAGATTCGATGAAAGTGTTTGGACGCAGGGAAAGGTTTCAGTATCCCAGTTGCTAGAATTATCAACATTTTGAAATGTTTATTCGTTTTTTTGAATTTCGCTCAAAGCTACTCGAGGGCTGTCTGTGCTAGCCGCCCCTAATTTAGCGGTATAAGACTAGAGGGAAGGCAGTCATCACCACCCACCGCCAACTCTTGGGCTACTCTTTACCAACGAATAGTGGGATTGACCGTCACATTATAACGTCCCCACGGCTGAAAAAGCGAGCATGTTTGGCGCGACGGGGATGCGAACCCGCGACCCTCAGATTACGAATCGCACGCCTTAACACGCTTGGCCATGCCAGGCCGGATTTTGAAATAAGTCAATAATTTCTTCCTTGTAGTCCAAGAGAGTTTCAACAAGGCAGTGGTTATAATTCCAACATGCCGGGGCCACTTTCGGGAATCGTTTCTTCAGTTCAGTATTTAAATGATACACACGTTTTGTTGATTTCACGAAAAAAAACAAAGATAATGATTGAAGTTTTGCAAATAATCTGTCAAACTTCGTCACAGATTGTGACAACACTAAATATAATCTATGTGGCATACAATAAATGAAAAGAAATTTTGGGTTCTTATCTCTAACTTTCTTTTGAAGCCCATTCAGCTCACTGGACATCACGCTTGCCCCATCATAGGTTTGCGCAACAAATTTTAATCCAATATTTAATTCATCGACTAAATTAAACACTGTGTTGAATAAACCTACAGCTATTTGATCTACACTAACATTTGTAAATCCCAGAAATCTACCGCAAATTTCAACATTTTAGTCACATATCGCACAACACTAAAAGCGGAGAAATGGTTCTTGCATAAGTAGTTTTCTCTAATATAAGAACCACAAACGGAGAATCACTTATTTCGTTTTTAATTCTATTTAACAGTACTTCTCCTACACGATTAATGAGGTCATTCTGAATTCTACTTGACAGGCCAGAAAAACTTGAATTCTCTAAATGGGATTTCAGTAATGGATCATGTTTCTTGCACAAATTTACCAATTTCACGTAATTTCCTCGGTTAGCGGGCTCTAGTAATTCATCATAACCTGTAAATGCTAACTGTTGTTCACTCAAATAACATACTACGTTGGTTAATCTTTTTAAAATGTTTCTATTCATTTGCATTTGCACATTTATTTTACGTTGGCTACTTAGTTCCAATTCAATCTGTGATTTTCCAAGTCTAGCTAGGCCTAGAGTTGAAAATACACATGACTGGAGGAATTTTCGTTACTTTTAATTCTTATGCATATTATATAAATAATCAAATCCACTTGAGTTCCATGTCCAAAATTCACTGTCAAATAATAAACAAGGCCATCAGAAAAGCTTCTGCTAGCTAGGACAATCGATTAACCAAGACGTCTTGTTATACTGGTTTACATTGAATTTTCTAACGCAATTCTTTGTTCTTCCAATCAGGCTTAGACCTGGCATGGGTCTACCATTTCTGATGATGGTTTCTTTACCACTAAAACTCTTTGTACTAAACTTTGAATAATATAATTACAATATTTCCTATGATTTTGTAATCCATATTCAGATTTGAAGGGTGACACTTCACAAAAATTTTATGCATACAAAAAATAACAGTATCATTGAAAACAATGCT
The DNA here is from genome assembly GCF_004210375.1 of Tachypleus tridentatus. NCBI lineage: Eukaryota > Metazoa > Arthropoda > Merostomata > Xiphosura > Limulidae > Tachypleus > Tachypleus tridentatus. Next base: position 52,502,258 of record NC_134826.1, on the reverse strand, counting down.
CGAAGCACGTGTACGTCACACATAACATCACAGAGGTAATAAACAGCCACGAGCGCGAGTTGCAGGTCATTAAAAACAAAAGTTTCGAAATATCACAAAAAATTATTTATTTCGCTTAATTTTTTAGTGATTTGTTTGTTTTTTAAATTTCGCGCAAATTTTGCGCTAGCCGTCCCTAACTTAGCAGCGTGAGACTAGAGGGAAGGCAGCTAGTCATTACCACCCACCGCCGCCAACTCTTGGGCTACTCTTTTACCAACGAATAGTTGGACTGACCGTCACATTACAACGCCACCACGGCTGAAAGGGCGAGCATATTTGGTGTGACGGGGATTCTAACCCGCAACCCTCGGATTACGAGCCGAGTGCCTAAAGCACCTGGCCATGCGAGGCCGCTTCTTAATGAGAGACGGCTTGCGTGAAATTCAATAAATAAGCAAAATAAGGAAACCTTTAGTTTTTTTCTATCATTTTGAACGATTTATTGGAAATAATGGAAATAATTTTTATAACCTTCATCTCATACTTGATTGGTTTTAGTTATCATATTTTAATTGTTTTTTTTAAAGTAATTTCAAGCTGTGTATTATAACATTTTAGTTTTCTGTTAAAATTCATAGTTTTAGTTTGCGGTATCTTATATTTTGAAAACCCTATAAAATATAATAATAATAATAAAGCTGTTGTCGTATTTCAGTTCTTTACCTTCTGACTGACTTATTTGAATTCTCTTAATTTAAAACAGCAACTGGAACAGTACAGAGGACAAATGTGATTTTGTCTCACAAATTTAAATCTCACTCATAATACCACTGAATCTAAATCAATTATGAAAAATATTTAAATAAAACTGTGTCATACTTCCAAGAATGTTCTTCCCCAATGGGGGCCAGGCATGGCCAAGCGTGTTAAGGCGTGCGACTCGTAATCTGAGGGTCGCGGGTTCGCATCCCCGTCGCGCCAAACATGCTCGCCATTTCAGCCGTGGGGCGTTATAATTGAACGGTCAATCCAATTATTCGTTGGTAAAAGAGTAGCCCAAGAGTTGGCGGTGGGTCGTGATGACCAGCTGCCTTCCCTCTAGTCTTAAACTCCTAAATTAGGAACGGCTAGCACAGATAACCATCGAGTAGCTTTGTGCGAAATTCCAAAACAAACAAACAAAATCTTCCCCGATGGAACAGTAGTAAGTCTACGGACTTACAACAACGCTAAAATTCGGGGTTCCACTTCCTGTGATAGACGTAGCAAATAGCCAAAACACACAAACCCAGAATGCTTCATTGAACACGTCAAACATCCAATCTCTATTAAAAAGTGAAATATCTTCCCTATTTGCTTCTTTCTGTATATATTCGGCACGTTTGTGCTGTAGAAGAATGAACAGCAATTCCTTTAATGTACTAGCTGCATACAGTAGTAAACACTTCTGACCATTACAAGCCTATATACCGGTTGAACGCATTCACAGTTGGATATATTCTGTTTGAATAGAACGTTTAAGTACAGAATAAACTGTGTGGAAAATAAACATAAATTAAACCTGAATATACCCACGTAAAGATATATTCATTTTATACATCATGAAAAAACTGAATTAAAACAGCTCAGTTTCACAACACTGCAAATTCTGCTGAGAACTAATCTCATTAGGATAAATCTTGATATAGCTATCGATGATGTGACGAACAAGGAATCAAAAGTTTATAAATCTGAAGTTTCAACGTCAACTGCTGAATATGGCAGTACACTTTCCTATCTATATCTCATGGTTGTACCATTGTAAGTTGGAACAGCTTTGTGGTTAGAGTACTCGACTCCCAGTCTGTGGTTCGGGGTTCGAATTTTTCATTGAACATTCTTTTACTTTGGAGGCAGTATAGGTAATGTAATGGTCAAACGCAATTTTCATTGATAAAGAAGGATGGTGAGTGGCTTTTTTGTCAGATTCAAAATATTGAGGGTCGGTACATTTATATAAATGGTACGACTTATTTTAAGGGTTCTGGTGAATTAAGTCTTTTATTGATACAAGGAAAATGCTGTAAAATGAAACTATAAAATTAGTGTATCTTAAGATTCGCCCTTTTGTCAAAAACATATTCTGTTTCAAATGGTTTTCTTGTAGTTAAGTGCAAAGTTAAACAATAGACTATCTGCTCTTCTCCCACCACGAGTATCAAAAGCAGGTTTCGAGCTTTGTAAGTCTACAAACATATTGTTATGTCACTGGAGATTATTTCGAATGGTCAAATTCGTTGACATTTAAAGTAATTCAAATCATTTGTGAAAATCACATGAAAATAATTTCAATTTATGTATAACATATTTGAAGTGGAAAATATACTGTTACAATGAAGCTTTAAACAAATACTGTTTATTTTTCTCTCTAACCTAAAGTTTCTTGTTGTTTTTTCAAATATATATGACACTTATATTCAGAGCCGGATTACTTATTACGTATAATAGACACAATGCCTTGGAGCTACGAAATTTTAAACCACAATTTATAATTTATATAACTTTTGGTTTAATTTATACGGCTGGTAGGGCGTACGGACACAAGGTGCCTTGGCCCTATGATTGTCATGATACGGCACTGCTTATAATAATTGTACCGTTTTGCTTTTCATACTTTTGTAATTTCTGTCAATTTTAGTGTAAATAAGAAGTTCCGGCAGATAACATACGTTAGGCTAAAGTGTTTGCGGGTTTCTAGATTTTAGAAAAGGTGTAAAATTAAATGTTATTTTTTCAATTTCTTTTGTTAGGCTTTTAATACATTCACAAATAGAGCACGAGGTTAGCACCTATAATTCTAATTCAGGTTTGTTCTTTAACGTTTAAATACGTAATGTTCGTTAATTACTGCAAGTAGCATGGAGTCTATGATGATTTAATGATACTAGGCCTCAATGAACAGTAACCGTTAAACTAAAGTTAAATATTGAAAACATATCAGTGACATAAGTTGTCTGCAAATTGTATTTAATAGCGAAAGTAACTTTGATGTATAGGTTGCAAGTTAAACACATTTTCTTTAACATGAAGAAGAATGAAACGCAAAAGCATTAATGTATATCAGAACGGCTGGTATGGATATTAACACTTTTACTGATAAGGAGAGAACAATGTTTCGACCTTCCTAGGTCATCTTCAGGTTAAGAAAGAACAAAATCATTGAGATTGACAAGTGAGTGATACACTCGTGTAATTGGGAGTTTAATTTTTTTTCCGTTGAATATAATATAAAAGTAAATATATTTATCAGTCTTCTGTATACTTCATCTTAGATCAGTTATTAAACGTTTATGGATATTAATTGCAAAATAAATACACATAAGCTTGTTTTGTCAATCAAGATAATGCTGACATTAGACAAGAAATATTCACAGTGTCATTAGAGAAAGCAAGAATCATTTAAAGTTATTTTTGTAGGATAAATCTTCATTGAAAAACTAAAAACACTTGTTTTGTAAAATGAAATTACACTTTAAAAAAGATCACGAGACTTGTGTTATGCAACACTGGAACAAAAGACATGAAGAATTTTATTTTCTCACCAACATAAGTGTTGAATGTTTTTGTTTTTTTAAAATAATCTCATACTTTAGTGTCTATGGTGTGAAAGTGAGAGGAGTTATTTGGGATGGATTGTATAGCTGTCTTATAAAGAAGGATTAGTAGATGTATTTTCTTGAAAGTGAGAGATATTTGGCATGGTTTGTATACCTGTCTTATAAAGAAGTATTAGCGAATGCATTTTTTTAATGCAATATATTCTTGTAAAAGTAATATATGTTAAGAATTAATTTGACAGGTTGTTAAACAACCCTAATGCATTTATTCTGTTGGCTTACTGTGTGCACTACTTTTATTTTTGTGATGTTTTGCTGTGTTTGAAGGGTCATTATTATTTTATTATTGCAACACGTATAAAATATTTTTAAAACATTATCACATGAATTATGACAGTAATTCTAAAAAAAAAAAGAATGATGTAACAATTTTATTCTTACAGTGATGAATTTATATGTACTATATAAGGTTCTTGCATAAATTGAAAAACATAGCACGATTCATTTTAGACATACAAAAGGAGAGGTATGGAAAATAACACCATGGGTAACAAGGGATAATTTGCTCCTTCAACGTGGTCCTTGCAATTCCATTGTTGATAAAAGTAACAATTCAATTCCACTTTCTGTATTTGAGGAAATTATCAGTCCCCACCCTTCCTTAATGTTAAAGGTTATAAAAAGTGCTGGTTTTCACTGCTATTAACATTTAATAAACCAGTTGCCCTGTTAGAAAAATTAAACTGCCTCAACTGGAGTCTTGCCTGACTTTTCTAAATCTTAAACTACTGCCCTCATGCCCTGTTTTAAGAATGTAGCCTCATAAATAGTTGTCTTTATTAATCTCCCCGGATAATTTTGTCAGTTTCATTAGATTACCTCTCACCTTTCTTTTATTGAGAGAAAATAAGTTGAAATCTTAACCTATTCCTATAAGATGATTCTTCTATCTCTAAATTCATCCTAGTAACTGTCATATGAACCCTTTCTAATAAGTGAATATTGTTTCTTATATCTGGATACCAAAACTGTGTGTAATATTCTGTGTGAAGTCTAAACCAGTGATTGGTGTAGAGAGGGAATTACCTCTTCTGATTTCTAATATATATATAAGTATATCCTAGTAATGGAGCATTAACTTGTTGGTGTGACTTCTACAGTGTCAAAGTCCTTTTCTTTAACCACTATTGAGTGGTTTCCCAGCTATATTAAATGTGTGATCCAAATTACAGTAACCTTAATCCATTAGTAACAACCTCTTGCTTATCACTTAAGGCTGAAATTACAACTGTTTTATGATATTGTATTATTTGTTTGGCATGTGTATATAAAAAAAAAACATTTTATTTTTTTTGTGGTTTAGGTACCAGAATAACTACTATGAATCTATTTGGTGAAAATTGTATGAACTATTCACTTTTTTTCTTGGTTAATTTTGACATTTTAGCCGTAGTTGTGCAAAAAGATATCTAATGGCAACAGAGGACCCACCAAAGTCTTCTCAAGAAAGCGATAATTTAAAACTCATCTCAATCACAATCCAGTGCTCAGTCATCTTGCCCAGTGTCATCTGGTGGTGGGATAGTTTCCAAGTCTACAGATTCATCTAATTCCTCTAAACCTGTAAGTATTAGATTGCAAATTTCTGTCAAGTATTATTACAATACTCTACATATTTGCCATGTGGTTTTATTTGCTCTCTAGGAAAACTGATGAAGTTGTCAGTTTTTACTTTAACATGTTGATTGATCCCGAAAAAAAAAGCTAGGCAGTTAGTGGAACTTTGTAACTGAGTAATCGTGAGGCTTGGACAGTTGTTATTTTAGTTACTCAGTTATCTTCACAAGGTGTCTAATAAATATAACAGATTTAAAATGCCAGAATTTAAGCTTTGATACCTGCGACTCATCACAGAGTACAGACACTTTATTGTGTAACTTTGTCTTGCAACAAACAAACATAATGGGAATTATTTGACTCATTGGAATAATAAAAAAAATTAGTAATAATTGGAAACCTTGCTTTCAGTTAGTTGGTTATTTCCATGAGTCATCACACTAATTTGTAGCTAAGATCCCATTTCTATAAACTCCACCCTGTACTGTAAGGCTGTGTGCATTCTGTAGGAGTGATGTTCATGCCCTTCTGTTTGGTTGGATGAGAGTTGCCCAAAATTAGATGATTGGTACCATAGACAAGTTTCACCATTGGAATCTTGGGTCAAAATGAATGGTAGTTTGTTTGAAAAGTTTGAAACCTGACACAGAATTATGGCTAACATGTTTCATGTTGCATTAATGTGGCACACATGCATTGTACTTACTGTATTCAGTAATATAAAACCAATTGTTTTTTTTTACTTAAAAAAAGTGACTGTTTTGGTTGTGTTTTAGCAGACTGATATTTTTAATATATGGCCACATATCAATTATTATATATGTATATAGGTTATTACTATTTGGAAATAAGTTATTAAATATTTTTCTTAAAATATAGAACAGTAAAGAAATAAAGCAGAAAATTCTCTCTTCTAGTTGTACTTGGCTGATGACAGATGTTGGTTGTTAAGTCTTTTAAAATTTTACATGTGGAAGATAAGAAATGAAATCTATTTTTTTAGGTTTTATGTTTTACAGATGAATAAACAAGAAATTATAAATAACTACACTGATACCATAGAATTATAGTATAATTTATTAAGGCTAGTAACTAAGATTTATTTAAATTAAAAAAAATACAAAATTTCAAGCAGACTAAAGACACAATCTAATTTCTTGAAATCTTGGTTTGAAAGAACATGGTAGCCTTTTAAAACATTAAAATGACTAAGAAAACCACTAGGGAGACATTTTAAGTTGTTGAATGGTTATTCAACTGTATATAAATGACTTTTCAAAACTGGTGAACAGGGCTACCATGTTTGATTCAGTACATACGTCATATCTTAACAAAATAAAAAGATATGAGGTTCTTATTTTATTTTCTACCTTGATAATATTAGTAATTTTAGTTCATAATTTGTACAAAACTATAGACTTAGTATTTTGATATCACAAACATCTCATTTTAAACAGTGCTGCATTCAACATACCACACAACTCACTAAAATCTATATTTGTATGTTCTTTTAATATTTAAGTTTAAGAAATTAACTCGTATATAATATTAAAGTTTGAATTATAGTCTACAATTTAATTCTAAATTTATTGACATAAATTTATAAATTAGCAATTCATTGAAATTTTGAATGGAAGTCAAGAAATGTGATGCCATGGCCTTTGATCAGTGACTTGTTGGGGTAGGTTTGAGTACCTTAAGAAAATTTTAGTCTTACTATAAACATGGTTCATTGTGTGTGTGATTATTCTAGTTTTTGGTATTCTAACAGTACACTGTTTGACAGTGTTTGTTTGTTATGCATAAAGCTACACAAAGGGCTGTTTGTGCCTCTGCTCACCACAGATATTGAACCCTGGTTTCTAATAGTATAAGTCTACAGACATACCACTTGTTCGACAGTGTACATGGAGGGATAAAAACACTAAATATGGGACATTTCACTTCTGTATAGACTTCTTAATTTAAAAGACACAAGTATTTAATCAGCTAAACAAGTCATTTATCACTTTTCATGAAACAAGGTGTACAACTAGCATCTAATCTGGGCTTCCACTAGAAAAATAACTCTTTTAGCCACTGTGGATAAATAAAGTAATTTTCTTTTAGCCACAGTGACAGTTGTTTAGCCACAATTTTAGGTTGCCAAAAACTGTGTGAATGCGACTTTTATTTGCATCAATTCTATCCAGTAAAAAATAGTTGTAATTATGTTAAAATCTACAAGACATTAAGTTTTGTACTATTTCTTTATTCTCCAGCAATCTTCCCTGCCAAAATAAACAAAATAACAAAATAAACATGATAAAGAGGAAAATAAAGAGATACATATCTCAAAATAACACAGAAACAACAAAAAAAGACTTGAAACTAGAATACGGTAGCATGACTAGTAAGTAGATAAATCCAATGGCAGCTCCACAGCCAAATCATTCTCAACAGATGTGGTAGAAGTTGACACCTGAGGTTCCGAAGCACATTTCTTCAACAGGGAATGGTACCCATGTCTGTCTTTGTGAGTGACCTAGTATCTGAATGTAGAGTTGAAATTAAAATGATCTAAAGGTTTGGACTCCATGGATAAGTTCAGTAACATTTCTGTCTTGGCCACAGACAGACTCCTCCTGGCATCTGTTTTGATGCTGTTGTACCTGCTAATTCCCTGCTCACAGTCAACAGATGTAACTGGAATTATTAATCCAATTGCTGCAAGCTGAGACAGATTTTGAAAAGTTTAATGGGTCTGGTGGATGTATTCCTTGTAGAAGTACTTCATGTTTCTGTTTTTGTGAGCATCCTGTTCCATTATGTTCCTTAGTAGCAGTCATTCAGTCAGTGCCTCATCCTCATAGACGAAAGGAGAGAAGTGCTGGATGAGTTTCTTTAGATCATCCTCATCAGATACTGCTCTGCTGTGCTAATGGGCTAAATATTGAAAAAAATGACATGATGTTAGTGTCTGGGAATACTACTTGTAGTCTTGTGACCACCTCTTCAACAAATGACTCAGCAGCTGATCTGTACTTTTCATGTTGTTTATTAATATCTTTGATGTCATGGCTTCTGTAAGAAGTGTAACCACTCAGCATCAGGAGCTTGTGGGAGTTCCTTCAGTGCAGTCTGGGTGTAAGGACCAGGGATGTGTACCAGTGACTGAATTGACCCATCAATAATTGCTTTAGCCTGATCATAAGATAAATCAGCTCTCTGTAGAGATCTTGACAAAAGTCCAAGAATGCCAACAGCATCAGCCAAAAAATGTGTTATCATGACAAAGCTGTAATTTCAATTTTTTCAGAGACCACTAGGTGTAGTCAATATATTTTTAACTTATTTATAGCTTAGTTAGAAAGCCAGTTAACCTGGTAGTTTTGGGATGTTCTATTCCAGATGTTTGATGTATTTATGTGTTCTAATTTGTATATTTAAAATTTACATGAATTTGTATTTAAAATGGAACTTGGGAAGGATGAGACCTAGTACTGTCACTGTTTGGACTTGCAGAGAGCATGAGAGTTGTGCTGTTTGCTTGTGTTTATAAGTGCTGATGGACTACTGCCATGATTGATTTGATTGGACAGAATGATCATTGCTATGACCTGCAGGCAGCTTATCACAGATGCAATACAGTTGACTAGTGCTTGGACAGAATCATTAAAAGAGAGCCATCGTGTGAAGAACACTTGCTTGATTTTTTTGCTTTTCTCTCCATGCAATGCTTTGCTCTCTTCCAGAACCCAATACAACTTGGAAGAATATCTCAGGCTTTTTACAAACTGGTTCAAAACTGAAATGTACTTCACAAGGTATGGCACCTAGTTTGCTGCCTTTTCAGCTGCCAACTGTAATCCATGTGCCAAACAATGACTTGTTATTATCCAGGGGCATTCCTCCTTAAATTTTGTAGCAACACCGGTTTTAATTCCCACCATAACATTTGCACCATCAGTTGCAAGTCCAACCAAGTTAACATCAAACAATCCTCAATCTGCCATGACTGAGTGCATTGTGTTGTAGATAGAATCAGCCCCAGTGTTGGTTAGCTCATGCACAGCAATGAATCGACTTGCACCTCCACCTAATGATGAAAGATACCTGATATAAATTATCAGTATAGAGGTGTTTCCTGGTTCATCTGCTTCAAGAGCAAAAAATGGGAAAGGCGATGTCCTAAAGTCTGCCTGCATTTCATCCAGAATTACATGATTTAGGGCACTGTACATATCATCCAGGGACTGGCTGTGGGTGTATATGAAGCTCTCTGTTCCACTTTGTTACTGAGTCTGTAGTTTTTTAGAAAGGTCATTCCCTGTTAGAAAATATATAAGAACTTGTGTTTTGCAATAAGACCACTAATTAAAGTAATAAACAAAGATATTTGGAAGAGTTGGCTAGCTACTAAATTTTTGATAGATATTTTCAAAATGTTTCACTTTTAGAAAATTGTCAAATTGACTTTTGTTTTAAGAAAATACTGTAGAAAACAGAAAGTATCGTATTAATACTAGAATGAAGAATATTCTTACATTGAATACTTGTAGTGGAAGGAAGGAATGAAACTTCACAGTTGGGATGGCTTCCTTTGCTTGTACATGTGGCCATCTGTGCCTGAATGCCACCTTTACACCCCCACATTCACAGCAGCAGTTGACATGTCCTTCTTCAAAACTTGTGATGCTACTGCACTGCAATGATCTTCTGACCGTGCATGCTTCACCAAGTCGTCTTTTTTAGGCTTAGTAGCGGTTTTCCCAGTGGTAGCATAAATACAGTCAAACATCGATATAAGGGCTAGTTGGGGTCCAAAAAAATTCGACCGCGTTGTATCTGATTGCCTTATACCGATTTGATTATATATTTTTTTACCCTTGGGCTGAGCGATAATGCAAAATTTACGCGTTTTGTAGTGAAATAAAGAAAAACAAACAAAACTACTTACACCAATGATATAGCATTTTTTAAAATTTAGTTTTATTTATTAAACTCAATTTTAAGACTGAAATTAAATGTAAAAGCAGAATTCTAAAGAAATTTATCGAATTCATTACTTTGATGGGGGCTGATATTCTAAAGTAGTTCCGTCAGTGCAATCATGTGATCGTTTTCGATTAGACGCTGATTAAAATTAGTTCAATTTTAAAAGTTAATACATATAGTAATTAATTTTGATAATTTATTTACTAATTATTAAAATCTAAGTACAAACTGAAGTCAAATAATTACCAGATAAAAAAAATCTCATGGCAAAGTTTAAAATCTGAATTCAGTACTGAAACAAAACGGATTTTCAAAAAATTTAATAACAATAAAATATAGTAAGCACATAAAACAAGTTGAAATGCACAAATTTATAGTTACTCAGTAGTCTTCTTTCTTTCAAAAAGCCTCCAAAAGTGTCTGTTGTTTTCCTCCTTGGTTCCGCATCCTCTTCGCAGTTCTCATTAGGTCCTGGATCTGTAGTATCTTGCAAATTCCTAGATTGTGGTGTTCTGCCCAATATAGAAGTTGTTCTGTGTACTGTACTGCCTGAGTTGAGGTGATGCAATTCCTGAGTTCTTCTGGAATGGGGTCATCTTCTTCTTCATCTGGAGTGGTAAAATCTGTGGGTGCTGCGCTGGGTTCTCTATTGCTTTCTGGATCTCTTCATCTGTGAGGGGTGGCTGGGTAACTGGTGCTACTTCCAATCTCGGCCCACTACTTCACAAGGGTTGTCAAGGGGAGTCCATCCTGGTAGTCTACAAACTTCCTTTCTGCCTCTGCTACTTCTTCTGCTGTAAATCCATGGAAAATGTCATCTTTTTCTTCTATTGGTTCTGGTTGTGGTTCTGGTGCTGTATCTTTGAGTCCTTTATTCCAACAATTGATGATGGTGCTCTGGCTTATCTTGTTCCATGCTATGCTGCTCATGTAGATGGCGTCCTTGATGGTCATCTTCTTCAAGAACTCTGGTACGTTGCTGATATCATCGACTATGGCCTTGACCAGTTGAGCTCTGTATTCTCTCTTGAAGCTGGCGATGATCCCTTGGTCAAGTGGTTGAATCTTGCTGGTGGTGTTTTGGGTAAGTAGAGTGGGTAATCTTTCCATCTCTGCTGGTGAGGTTCTCTGTCGGCGGGTGTGCTGGGCCGCCAGGAATTATTACATGCAGGCGGGGTTTGATCACAATATGCGTGAAAACCATACAAAAAGATTGAAGTGGATTTGGTTTTGATTTTTGATCACATTAACCGCTGATTACATTAAGCAGTGGTAATATTAAGCGGCGCCTCTGTAGAAACCCCAAAAATTTGGGGCCTAAGACCCCATCGCCAACTGATTATCTTGCTTTATCGATCGCGTTTATATCGATGTTTACCTGTATTTGTCTTCTTGTTATCCCTGCATAATTTGCAATGAAATGTATTTTGTTGGGAAACATGTTCCAGCTGAGGAAGCTGTGAAAACCAAGTGTTTTTAACAACTCTGAAAATTGGGGGTATATTTTTTTTCACACTGACAATCTGATCACTGCTGCAAGCTTCAGTATCTTCAGAGCTGTCTTTTCTTTTGGAAGTGGATTTCCCCACCATCAGGTGATGTTGTTGCCTCAACCTTTTTTTAAAAAAAACTATAACTGTTCAGACATCTTTTTATCTGATCTAGGAGTTGTCATGATTTTAATTCAAACATATGTCAAACAAAACTTTGGATTTCCATTTTGATACAGACCATATGTTGGTTTGACAAAAGTCAGGTTTTGTCTGATTACTGTTTGTGTACCACGGGCAGAATCAAACATGTAGCATAAGAAATGAAAATAAAAGAAATCATTAGCACAGCTGAGTAATAATTTTTTTTTTAATTTTAATTTGTTAGTTGTCATATCCCTGAAATCATAAAAATACATATATAAAGAAAATATAGATTACAGTCAGTAGTAGTTTTTAAAGACGTTTCTTGTTTATTCAACTTGCTGGGGGGGCGCCTCTGGTCATTTGTCATCATTAATGGCGTAGATGGTGATAAAAACCATGAAAGCTGTTAAGACCGAAACTTGATCAGAATAAATAAAGGAAAACCATCCAAGTCTGAAAACTTATCTTTTGCCACTGTGGTGAAACCAACACTAGATTTTTTTAGCCACAGGCTGTTTCTTTTTTGCCAATGGCAATGTGGCTAATGGCTAGTGGAAGCCTAGCTAATGAAGTCATTATATATTTAATAACAATAGAAATAAGAATATTATTATCCAACAATGTTCTTTATGTATATTTTGCTTCCTTAA